>NC_056735.1:213212550-213247550 GCF_019279795.1 Protopterus annectens
GTACTACGCTAACTTGCCCTTGAGAGCCATTTTAAGCCTAGTCAATTATCCCTTGTGAGATTCAAACCCTGCACTTTGTGTTTGTAAGGCAAACACCTTAACCATTAGGTCACTCTCCCACCCCCACCCCCCCCAACTCAGTAGAGCTGAGATGGAAAATTTATATTTGCTTACAAATGACCTAAATGGCTGATATCATTTTATTAAATTTTTGACACATCAAGACCATTTAGGCTTTTGGGTGTTGCTGCCATCTCAGACTTACTGTCATGATTGCTTTTATCTCATTAACTGGTGTGAAAGATTTGAGAGAAAAAAGGAGGAAATTCTAAATTTCAAATTGTCACCAATCTAGTCCTTAATTTTGCCAGTTTCTGATGAATAATAGTTTTATAAACATTTGAAATGAAAGCTTTTTAGTCCTAAATAGCTTAATAGTGTGTAGTTCCTTGCAAACAGGTGGCATCCATCTTGGAATTCCTCTAGAAGATAATTCTTAGAACTATCTTCTTCTTAGAACTAGACAAAAGTAAACTTGTTAACTATTTTTCTTAGTTCCTCTGTTCTAGTTCCTTTTACAGAGCTGCAGACGTTCTTTTAGGACATTTTATACAACGCTCTTTATACTTAAATAATGAAATTGATGAGGTAAACACTTTTTATCTGCTGCTGAACATTGCAGGCAGCAAATTGAAATACTTTAAGATAAGTGAACAAAGCAATGATTAATTCAGACATATTTTAAATGTGTTCTTAATGTGTATCACTAGCAATTCAGATTTCAAACATTAGGACTACACCATGCAATTTTTGCCTTGCAAGAATACTAACAGCTATGTGGTGTGGAATGTCACGCCTCCAGCAGCCTACACACATTTTGCATTCCAGAACATTTTCTGAAAAAATAAACTTAAAAAGCATAAGATAAACAAATGTAAATATTTTGTGAACAATAAAAACTATTAATACTGTACAATAGCAATGTTATCAGTGAGAAGTGTTCTTTACATTGATAATAGTCGGTGCATTCATAGTCATTTCCATAAATACTGTCTTATGCTATCATACACACAAATTACAAATTATTTTTTTTTGAACTTTCACAAACGAGTCTTCATATCTCGAAAATTGTGCAAACTAGACATATATTGTTCAGACATTTTTGTTAACTAGACATAAGCTTTCACAGAACAAGAAATCCCTCCATCAATGCATGTTTATTGAGATATTTACAGAAATATGAAAACATCTGTTTGTATAATTGGTAATACAAATAACAGTGGATATCTCTTGAGATGTGCAACTTACAGAACAATAATCAAAGATAGTTTTCTTCAACATGTTATGGTTTCAGCTAATGTCATGTAACAGTTTGTAAGTCACTTGGTTTTTGAAGTGTAAGTACATATGAGCATATTGCTTATTTGCATAATTTACTAACAATTAGCAATATTTTGAGCATAGTGTGATATAAATCAGCACTGCCAGTGAATTGTCCTATCTCCCACATTGGTGTTTTATACCATACACCTCTATAAAATGAAAATATGAACAGAATTATGAAAATATAAATAATAAGAGGCAAACAAAGAATAATTTCTCGACTGCAGGACATTATAGACTTACAATCCTACTGTCATTTTATTAATAATTCATTGACCTTTCTAATATTGCCAATTATTATCTGGTAAGTCTCTTAAAGTTATGGATGATATAAGAAGTATGGGTACAAACTATAAGCATTAAAAAGCATTATAGGCCTCAATGACTTAATCTGAACATATTGCATATTTGGTGGAACCCTACTATAGGATTTATAAAAAGAAGCACACCCGCAATCATGAAAGTAGCTACTGCAGGTATGTCAGTTTATGCAGTCAAGGAAAAAATGATTCAGAGACAGATTTAACTTCAGTGAGGAATACCTCATTATCAGTTTATTTGCATGACTCCAAATTGCTGCTTTTTACCACTTGTGCGAAAAGCACATTGTGGCGGTAGTGCCTTCAGATGGCCCATGGTTCACACTGGCACAGGCACCATACCTCCAAAGAGTCCAGTAGTTTTCACAATGTCCCTGATGTTTCCTCATATATTTGTTATGCCCTGCGTGAACATCTACAGTCTACAGTGAATCACTAAAGCTTGCAGTCAGTCAATAATGCCAGACATTAGAGTTTCACACTTCATGTTGCTTAGAAAGTACACACTGATGCACAAACTTGTTGATCTGTTAGAATTTTAAGTGAAATAGAGCAAAATGTAAATTATCACTGATTGGAACATTCATCCCTCTATTATTTTTGGTTTTGTCTAGAAGCCTTGAGCAAGAGCATTGAACAGTATGAAAGGCACTCCACTACATGCATACATACACATTCAGACAGTCATCCACACATTCACAGACATTTCCACATACACACACACACACACACACACACACACACACACACACACACACACACACACACATGCACTCAGAATTACACATCCCACACATACACTCTCAGTGGGACTTACAGACTCACTCACCCATCTATCCAGACACACTGTGCAGCACACAAATACACACACACACACACACACACACACACACACACACACACACACACACACACACACACACACACACAGGCACATATATGCACACACAAATACACACAGATAAAGATGCACATGCACTCACTCACACACCTCCCCTGCACCCCTACTGAGCATTATTTCACTAACAAATACCGCAACTTCCTACATTGATATCAGTGGATGAAAGTAGCCTTTTCTCTGATTTAAATTTCTAGGCTAGCTGTCATTTTAATGCAGTTGAGTGAGTTCTGGCGTAGCGATGGGTAATCCAGTTGCTAATACCTATGCTACTTTAGTTTTAAATGGTTGAGAGACAGATGCTGTTTATAATGGTCCTGAGTGTTATTCTACCATAGTGGGCTTTTCTAAACATTTTGTGGATGATATATTTTTTATTTGGGAAAGGGAAGCTGAAAGAGCTTACATGGTTTGTAGATTTTTTAAATAGTAGTACAGGTTTTTTGGAATTTTCTATGCACACCTCTCCAAATGCTATAGAGTTCTTGGATATTACTTTGAAGTATGATGGGACCAATTTACATACATCCATTTACAGGAAAAGTGTACATAGGAATAAATATTTACACAGAAGGAGTATGCATGCACCTTATGTGTTTAAGGGAATTGTTAAGGAACAAATGACATGAACAAGTAGGCCGAATACTGATTTAGATAGTTGCGTGCCACAAATGAAAGCGTTGACGTATGAATTTATTAATAGGGGATATGAAGTTGAATTTTTAACTATTATACGGTGACTATCCATTAATATTTTAAAACGAGCATGCTGATTGGCCAGCCCAATTAATGTGCCCATTGTATATCAGAGAATATACCAATGGAAAAAGGTCCGTTCATCTGGATTTTTTTTCCATTGGTATATTCTGTAAGTTTTATTTATTTATTTTTTTAAACAAAAATAAAAAGAAATCTGTAGTCTGGACTCCAGACATATGAGAGAGACAGCATGGAGAAAATACTAGGAAAATCAGGTACGTTATTTAAAACTAAAGACACTTATATATCTTATTTTCTTTGTATTTCCTCCATTCTGTCTCTCTCCTACCCCTAAACTGTCCGAAACTTTTTTTTTTTTAAATTAAAAAAAAAAAAGAAAGAAAACAAAAACCGAGTAACTGAGACCTTCTTTTCTCTGTTGTTTTCTTTCCAAAGCACTGATGTACTGGACATGCATGGGAACGCAAGTTCCATATGCATGCACTGTATTTCAGAAAAAGGCACCAGGATATTACAAGCGGCAAAGGGACAGTATGGCGCCATTATACAAAGACATTATTTAAGAAAAGTAAGTATTTTTTTTCTTAAATTATGTCATTGTATAATTGCAATAACCAACTCCGTGGTGTGGTATATTAAGATTTACCCATGGTTGGCTTTATTTATTTACTCGGGCTTCGTCCTCATGATTAAACCACACCAACCATGGGTAAAAGTTAATATGCCACACCAACTTCGTTGGTTATTGCTTAAATTTTAGACAGAACATCATTGCATCAAGAGACTCCATAGCAGGACTATATTTTGGGGACAATCCTACAACAATATGTCCAAGGAGTACCCTGAAGGATGATAATATTGTATGATATATCACCATTTATAGTAGGTGCAGTAAAGGCACAAGGAAAACGATAACTGATAATTGGGGCATTTTAACAACTATGCCAGAGAACATGTACTAGTTTTTATGTTGGGAAGTCCATAAGGAGGATAAAGGATAGAATTACTGAACATTATTCAGATATTAGGTGAAAAATAACAACAAATTCCCCGGCAAATGTATTGAGGAAACTGGTCCATCACATACCTTTGGTTTTAGGGTTATATATACTATCAGTAAAGTTATTAGGGGAGGTGATGTCAGTAATAAACTTGAAATTAAAGAGTACAAGAAGATCTTGCAACTTCAGGCTGATTGCTTGTCAGTCATCAATCAAACTTTCACATTAAAACCTATTCTTAGGTTTAAACAGGCATGTCTTAAATAATTTATATGCTACACCTTTAATAATTAATCATTCCTTGTTTTGTTTTAATTAACTGATTGTGAAGGGAATTTTATTATCTGTGTGCTTTTTTTATTGTTTTTATTGTTATTATATAAATGTGATGTGTAGATGGTGTTTTTAGCACTGAGGAAGGGTTATTTTACCTGAAAGCTTTGCATATTAAAGTGTACATTGGTGCATCGCTGTGATCGTTTTGGTTGTACAGATTTGCCCTTGTCAATGGCCCTGGTCATATTTTCGAAGAGATCCACCAGATTTAGCAGGCAGGATCTGCCTTTGATGAAGCCAAATTGGGTTGAATCCAGGGTTTGAAAGTCATCTATGTCTTTATTTATGAGGTCTGTGATGATACATTCCATGGCCTTTCAGATGAAATTAGTTAGACTTATGGGTCTATAACAACCTGGGTCTGTTGCTAGGCTACCTTTGTGGAGGGGAATAACTGTTGCTGTTCTTTATTCTGCAGGAACAACACCTGTGGTTAGGCTATGATTGAAAAGGGTATTTAGTGGTGATGCTAGTTCATGCTTTAGCCTGCTTGGAAGATACCCTGGGATGCCGTCTGGTCCTGTAGAGGGTGTATTTTTTGCCTTAGACAAGGCTTTAATGACCTGCTCTTTAGATATGTAAGGTGGTGGGGAAGTTTGGGGCAAGGTTTGTGATAAGTTTGGCTGCCAAAAAACACAATTACTACAAAATAAAAATCAAAGGTGAAAACTAGAAGTAGTGAATATAGTAACAGAAATAAAACAACTGGAAATGGGATCTTTAGAAAAGGGTAGGAGTGAATTACAGAGAAAAAATGGGAACTGTGGGAATGATACATGCAGAAGAGAAACGAGGTTTAAAAGAAGGCAGGATTTGAATGAGCTATGTAATATTTAACTGACAATGACTGGATAAATTAAAAGAGATACATAATGTTTGCAATTAAATTATATCAACATGGTTTCTTTTCATTTATATAAATGTGTGATTCTCTGTGTCATACATGATAATCTAATAAAAATGTTTAAAAAAATAAGAAAAATGGTCGAAAACAGGACCATCAGAATGGGGAACCAATCTACATTCAGGTTTCTGGACCCTCAACTATCCTTCGTTTATTGAAAATGTATAAATATTAGAAGTTGTTTAGAAAATGAAAAAGAAATACGTGCATTCATAGAGCTACAGGTGAAAACTTTTCCTTGCAACACCCCAAACTGCAGATGCTGTGCATTTATGAGGCAAAATACTTACTTTATGTATACCAAACTCTAAAAAGAAATATGTCTGCAATGACAGGTATAAATGCAATTGTAACTTTATGGTATACCAGACAAGCTGTACAAAATGCAAAGCATTCTACACTGGCAAAAAACATAACCCTTTCAAGACAAGAATGATTAAGCCCATATCACTCATCAGGTTTAAAGACTTCAGCAACCAACTGTCTAGACATGTTCAGATCTGCAGGAACTTTAAAAAGTTTGTTTTACATGTCATTGAGAGACTCAATTTGCACCGATTACAAGGCAATCTGAATGCAAAGACAGAAAAAAAAACTCAAGTAGCAGATTCAATTTAAAACTTGTAAACAAGATAGTGGTTTCAGTGCCTAGCCAAAAATAATTAGTAAACCAAAATAAGGCACAGAAAACTCTGCCAAAGGATAAAACCTCACTTTAATCCAACAAATAACAAACGAAAATAATGCTGTGTAACTAGTTCCTCTTACATTTTCGTTAACAACAACTTCATCAGATAAAATTGACCTCATTAAACAATTAAATATATAATTAACCCCTTTAAATGAACTAATGAAAAGCAACGTGCATTAAATAGATGTGGAATAATCAATCATGAAAGACATAAAATAAATTTAACACAGTTTAAGATGTATAAAAGTACATGGATATATAAAATGTATGATAAATGTGTATACACATGTATAGACCCTATTTGTATATGCAGCTATATAGTAAAACGTTAATTTAAAATTCTAAAATTCCTTAATATGTACTGAATAGAATACAATGACAAATGGCACTAACACCATCTGGTGGAAAAATCACACATTACATATAAAAATTCACACTTTACATATAAAATTCTGAAAAAGAAGATCCATGATCCCTAAAAATGACATTAAATAAATATATATATATATATATTAAATATAAAAGAATGAATATATATAAAACTTTTGTAAATGTATAAGAACTGAACAATGAATAAATGTTATAATTTGGCAGACCTTAATTTCAGAAGTCAGTTTGTCAGACTTGATTTTCATTTTATAGAGATGTATGGTATAAAGCACCAATGTGTCAGACTTGAATAACATATTTGAAAAACCTTTTAAATGTGTATACAGAAAGGGATGAAATATTAAGAATATTTTGGAAGGGGCAAACAGTGGGTTGTTCTTTAGTAACAAAAAAGGGACCCGTAAATGTGATAATTGTCCACAGTGTTCTAACATAAAAGAAGGTGACGCTATTTTTTTGAAATGCAGGGGTAAACACCTTATTACAAAAGGCTTTGCTAATTGTAACAGCACTGGGGTGGTATACATTGCTTTATGCGGGATATGTGATTCTTTCTATGTTGGCAAAACTGAAAGGAGAGAGGCAGAGAATGTATGAGCATGGTTATGATATTAGAAAAAGAAAGGATAATAATGCTTTGTACAAACATCATGAAAACTGTGACAATGCTGAATTTAAGTTTTTTGTAATTGAAGTTGTCACTCTTGATCCCAGGGCAGGTCCATGGGAGACCCACCTGGAATACAGGGAGTTATACTGGTAAATTGTTTTAGATGCCAGTACCCCCCCCCCGGGTCGTAATTAATTTTTAACTATAAAACCTGTTCTGAAATTAAGGTCTGCCAAATTATAACATTTATTCATTGTTCAATTCTTATACATTTACAAAAGTTTTATATATATTCATTCTTTTATATTTAATATGTATATATTTATTTATTAATGTCATTTTTAGGGATCATGGATCTTCTTCATTTTCAGAATTTTATATGTAAAATGTGAAATGCGGTGGTATGGCGGTAGCGTTGTTACCTCACATTAAGAGGTTCTTCCGTTCGATTCTCGGCATGGCTTGGGAGTGCCTTCTTTGTGGAGTCTGCATGTCCTCCTCGTGGTTGGGTAGCGTTTGAAAGACATGTGTGCGTAAATGGGCGTGCCTTCGTTGAAGGTTGGGAGTCGAGCTGACACCACGGCATTTCATAAAAAAATCTACTGCCAATCATTAGCGGACCAGAGTTCCTCTGTGGTGACCCCTTTCCGGGAAAAATCCGAAAAACAAACAACAACATATGTAAAGTGTGAATTTTTATATGTAATGTGTGATTTTTCCACCAGATGGTGGTAGTGCCGTTTGTCATTGTATTCTATTCAGTACATATTAAGGAATTTTAGAATTTTAAATTAACGTTTTACTATATAGCTGCATATACATTTAAGTTCTATACATGCGTATATACATTTATCATACATTTTTATATATCCATGTACTTTTATACATTTTTAACTGTGTTAAATTTATTTTACGTCTTTCATGATTGATTATTCCACATCTATTTAATGCACTTTGCTTTTCATTGGTTCATTTAAATGGGTTAGGTTATATATTTAATTGTTTAATGAGGTCAGTTTTATCTGATGAAGTTGTTGTTGACGAAAATGTAAGAGGAAATGGTTACACAACGTTATTTTTGTTTGTTATTTGTTGGATTAAAGTGAGGTTTTGTCCTTTAGCAGAGATCTCTGTGCCTTATTTTGGTTTACTCAATTTAAAACTAATTGAAAGCCTGGACACAGCTGGACATGCTCTAAAAAGCATTATCAAGTTAGGAACCTGGAACATACTAACTTTTACTAAAATACAGTAACGCAAGTATTTTTTTAAATTTTTTATAGCTATAGTACTTCATTTATATGCTTGAGTTTACTTTTAATTGTTTTATCTTTAGTAGTAGATGTTTGTTTTATTTTTTTGTAGGAAGATAGGTTAGAGTTTTGATTTTTACTTTTACATTCATTGCAAATCTTTTACTTATATTGGGTATGTGAGGATTAAGTTAATGTCAAGTTGTTCATATTATGATGTGTCTAACCAATGGTATAAACTACCATGCTGGTACATGCTAGCATAGTGAGATCTGAGGAAGCTCTTCACTTTTTTTACAGAAATGGGTGAAACCATTTTAAAATAATAATTTTGTGGTGAGCAAAAGTTGAAATACATGTACGTAGATAACACAACTACATATACCTATTACCTGGACATTCACCATTTTCATATTCAGATATATGTGATGTATATCTGTCTGCAGATGTATATCTGTCTGCAGATAGACAGATATACATATTACATGTTTATGGTTTAGCACTACTCTGTCCTTATGTGTGGCCAATCTCTGACCCTTCTCCTACCTTATATTTTCTGAGCCTGGGAATCTTCATACTGGCACATCTTCACACTTGTTTTTTTTCTTTTAGCTTGGCTTAATACTAGCCCTGAGGGCATTTTGCTTACTTGAATTTTTTTCTCAAAGACTTCCTAGACACACACACACACAAACACAATTGCTAAATCCTAACTGCACCTCTGTCCTTAGTAGCAGTCTTCTTTTTTTGAATTCTGTTAACCATCAGTCTCTTGCCCCTCTCCATAACAGCATTTGACATAGATAATAGTCTCAATGCCATCTGTTTCATGCTATAGCTGTAACAAAAATGCAAGACTAGATGACTACACTGTTATTTAACATTATGCCTAGCACGCTGAGCATCAGCTAGATACACAATGGTCAGGATTCATGAAGGCTTGCATGGAGTGTAAGAGACGTGTAACACTCCATGCAAGCCTCGCGATCCAGGAACAGCCCTAAACTCCGTGTAAGAGACCAGCTGAAACGTCTCTTAAATGGACTGGGTGTGGATATGCTAAATACCTCACTTGCAGCTGAAAGGTATGCAAATAAGGTATATTAGCGATCCACGAAGCAGAAACCAGCCCGTGTAAGAGACGTTTTAGCTGCAGAAATGTACTCAGTTGACAACTGAGTACGTTTCTGCAAAAATCACAATGGAGCCATGTCAGCTCCAAATAAAGGGTGCATATGTGTCAGGCAGCATGCCAATGGCCAAATATGTGGCCATTGGCAAGATAACCCGATGCAAAAATTATAAAAATATATATATTTTTTTAAACTCAGCGCAGCCCCGTGCAAACGGGTTGCGCTGTATAAAACATAAAAATGAAGGTTATAAACCCACAAATGTGGGTTTTATGCAATACATGGAATGACAATGCAGGGACCAACAGACCAAAAACAACATGGCCACAGTGTAGTGGTTGCTAAGGGGGGAAGCTGAGTCTAAAACATGTAACTAAGCATTAGTAGGCAATCTCATGTAAATGAGGGTTAGGATACTGAATCCCACAGTCACATAGCAAATGAGCACAGTCTGAGTAGTGTAAGAGATACATAAGGGGGAGTAGTAGAGTAGGAGATAGGTGACATCACAGGGGGAATGGTAGAAAGAAATGCAGTTCATTGGAGGTCAGTGTAACATGACAGATGACAGACACAGATCAGGGAAAGAGGAGTGCCACATGATAAGCATGGGAAAGTCAAGAAATGGAAGGTGTACACTGTTACTTACACCAAAGTTTCTTGCTGGGCGTGCATGCGCACGTGTACATGCCATGAAGCGTGAGTAGGGCAGTGTGCGCGCGTGTAAGGCAGACTGAGCATGTGGGAGCATGTTGGTAGATGTTTAACACTGTTTGCGCTGGTGTGCACGTGTGTAGGGCAGACTGAGCATGTAGGAGCCCGTTGGCAGACCTGTAACACTGTTTGCGCCGGTGTGCGCGCGTTTTAACCCGAATAGGCAGATCCTGAACTGTGTAAGCATGTGTGCGTGTGTGTAAGCCACTGTGAGCGTGTTTCTGCTGGTATGCACGCTGCTCCCCCCTGAGGAAACAGAAAGGAAAAAGGAAGCAACAGAATTAGTAGGAAGCTAGCAGGGAATACTGCTGGAGCTAGCAGGTGAAAACAATTAGAAGCAGGCAATTACACAGGCAGAATAGTATCCCAGGCCAGCACTTAAAACTCTGCAAACAGCAGTGCAGGATGTTTCTCTCAAGAGACACTGCAAGACAGGAGTAAGCTATTAGAAGTGAAAACTGAAAAAGCTGAACTCAGAGCAGAAATGTTAGGGGCTGCCATAGCTGTCATAATGAGACATAGGCGACTTGCTGAGGGTGGTGACAATGCAGATGGTGCCAGACAACCCACAGTGAGGAGACGGAGAAGAGTGTACAGGCCCAGGGTCACCTACCACGGGTTACATGAGCTGGAGATAGTACAGAGCTATAGAGTTGACAGAGAGCTCCTGCAGCAAATAGTTGAGCTGTGCAGGCCACGCCTCACACACAGAACCAACAGAGGGGAACCCATCCCAGTGGAAACCAAGGTATGTGTTGGCCTAAGAATACTAGCAACAGGTACCTTCCAAAGACCAACTGGTGATATGATGGGGATATCACAGGCATCAGCCTCCAGGGTACTGCACCAGTTCCTGGATGCCATGTCAGTGATCATGTATATTTCCCCAATGCCCGTGAGGTATTGGCCAGCAATATGCGTCTCTTCCAGCAAATAGCGGAATACCCTGAGGTAGTGGGTGCAATAGACTGCACGCACATACACATCAAAGCACCAACCGGTGAGCGGGGTAGGGCCTACATTAACCGCAAGGGCTTCCCCTCCAACTGCCAGGTCGTGTGTGATGCCCAGGGCATAATAATGAATGTGTGTGCTGGCTGCCCTGGGAGCTACTATGATTCCCACATCTGGCATTTGACACAGCTGTACTAGACATTTGCCAATGGGGACATCCCACACGGACACCTAGTGGGGGATGCAGGTTATGCACTGGAGCCGTGGCTGATGACACCCATCAGAAACGCACACACACCTGAACAGGAACGCCATAATGAGGCACATACACAAACACGTAATGTAATAGAGCGTGTGTTTTGGCTACTCAAGTCACGGTTCCGGTGTCTGGACACATCTGGTAGAGCCTTGCAGTACACACCAACTACATGTACCCAAATTGTCATGGTATGTGCTATGCTACATAATATTATCTTGCAAAAACAGCTGCAGCAGGACCAGCATAGGGCTGGGCCAAACACCCCCCCACCATTGCCAAGGCCATCACAGGCAGAGCATGACTCAGAGGAGGAACAACCTGAGCCTGCCCCAGTAGGCAGAAGGAGGCATGCCCAGTATGCCCTGGCCTTGCCAAAGAGGCAACGCATAGCACATGCACTGGCTCAGTAGGAACCCTGGGAATGATACCCCCTCTGACTCACTCAAATAATAACAGGGATGCCTAAAATGACATGACCTGCTCACAAACATGTACAGGGAGTTTAATATGCGCATCCGACAGAGGCAGCCCTGCAGCACCACCTGAGGCATGAATGGCATGTGTTAAGTAATGTAACACCATGTACTATATGCACACCTGAGGACCCTGACTAACATCCACCCTCACCAAGCATGAAGCCACAAAATGATGATGGGATGATCAATTGCAATAACTGGCTGAAGTAATGCAGTTAGTCAAAGGGGAGCCAATGTGTTCCAGCCTGGGAAGACATGTGGAGCATGACATGATGCACCACCTGCTAGGGGTGGCGTGCACCTATCAGTCCAGGCCCCATGGATACTGGCAAAGGCTGTCAGTACCCACAGCATGCCCTGAATAGGTAAGTCTCAAAACACAAACCCACCTTCATAGGTACCACAAGGGATAGGAACCTAGATGTAATGCTACCCAATGCCAGAAGTCTAAACAGCAAGATGTGTGCAGTGTAAACGCACACAGTATGGAGAATGTAGATATCAGTCCTGTAATAGAAAACTGGGTCAAGGCTCATATCAGCACCCTAACACTACCAGGTCACACCTCATACTGTGCTGTACAGCCGCAAAACCTGGAACAAGCTACAAAAGGAGGGTGACTAGCAATAAATGTCAAGGATAACCACACCCCCATGTTGGTACCACAACAAGAAGCAGCATGGATTAGCCATGGTCAAATACCAATGGCTAAAACCACCTCCCAGTATATAGCCTGCTGCAGACTACTGTCCTAATACCAGAAACTGTACCTGGCCTATGTTGGAATACATGAATATATCAAGCCCCCCCAAACCACATTATATTGCTTGACTGAAAATACCCAGACATACACTGGGAGCATTATACTAGCACCAACACAGTAGGAGAAAAGTTCCCAGAATCCATAAACCAAAATGCCCAGGAACAACGTACCACTCCCACAAGAGGGGTCAGCATACTGGATGTGATAATCAGCAACATGTGTACTGGATGGCAAGATGAGAAGCGTATCCCTCACTGGTAAGACCAGACCATAGAGTAATCACACTGGATATACACATCCTGACCACAGTCCCTGGCCAGAAAACCACAGTGAAAAACATGTGTAAAGCATAGGTTGCACCCCACCAAACTGATGTGGAATCCACAAAAGGCCCTGTGCAAGTGCAGAATATGGGACACACCGCAGAACATGTTATACAGGCATTCCATGAACACAGCCAGGAATGCTTGGAGTATGCAATCACAAATAACAACAAGACACAATGCCATACATGCAGGCATCTGGCATGCTGGACTCCAGCCATTACCAAACCATGCAAGAGAATGAGGAAGCTACTACATGATAGAGCAAACATAAAAAGGAAGTAATCACTGATCAGTAGTATGGCAATAAAATATGTCCACACATACAATCCACTAAGGCCAGCCACAACAAGTAGAATCTGTGAATCCAGAGGCAATGTGACACCTGCCCCAAGTACACAGACAACCCACAACTCCCCCCAATAAATACAAATATATGTGAGAGATGCAACCATGTATCCAAACCGGAGGCTGAGCTCCCCCAACTCAGTACTGTCAAAACTAGTCAGGAGGAGAAGGTAACCACATACACCACAAACCCAGTCCCACATAGACCTATCACAACTGTAAACCAAACACATAAACACAGAAAAACATTCCCGGAGGCCCTAATTACAAACACACCACACCAACAGAAGCCTCCAAAGCAGATCCCAAGCAACCACAACTTCCAAACATAGCACATGCAACACATAGTGCACAAAGCTGGTGTGCCAAACAGTCACAGGCCAGAAGGAGAAACAACATGCCTGATACAGTTGTAACAGATGTCTGTATAGGCAGACACACTGCTGTCCCACTCACCAGACTGAACAAGGGAAAGGGTACAGTAAGCTGCCTGTAGGCTGCCACAATATGCCACATAACACAAGTATGCAGGTCACCCCAAAGCAAGCAGAAATATGATGCACTCATTGTCCATGCTGGTGTGAATGACCTGGACTACATGAAAAGAGACATGGATGAGCTCTCCGAGTATGTACCCCAGGCCGGTATGACACTGGCCATTTGCAGCATCCAACCCTCACCAAGAATGATGCCACAGTACAAACACAGAATGATCATCTTTAACAGGTGGCACAGTTACAGCTGTCAGTCCAAGAGGGTCTAATGTCTGTTTGAGATGTCATGCATGACAAGCCATGCTGCTGTTCAAGGGATGGCTTGCACCTGTTACCCCTGGGCTTCTGGATACTGGATAAGGCCTTTGCCACCTCCATAGAGCCGTACGTAGGCAAGGCCAAAAAGACTACCCATCACCCTAGAAAACATAAGTGGTAAGAAACATAAGGGTAATGCTGACCAATGCCAGATGTGTAAACTGCAATATGCATGCCCCTGAGGCATTTCCCAGTATGGAGAACATCGATGTCTGTGCAGTGACAGAAGCCTGCTGCACGTCCAGACAGAGGCACAGTAAAGAAAATCATAAATGGCCATAATAGTCACATAGCAAGGGGCTGCGAAAGACACACACACTCTGGCTTGGCTTACTAATGCCCTAGGGTGGATAGCCTAGTATGAACCCATGAACCTATGAAGATACAAGTTATACAGGACACTAAGGATAATCATAAGGCTTACTTAACTGATGGTAGGAACCATGTTGGGAATCCACAGATATGCTCCGAATCACAAAGATATTACAAACAACATAACAAACACACACACATATTGCCAACATACATCCTGACAGGTGCAGTGCAAACCCCCCCCCCCAGAATGCAAAATATCTGTCCCAGCAGACTGCTGGTCCCCTGACATTGCAGATGCTGAGGTAACAGCCATCATCTGCAAAGCAAAACACACAGCAGCAAAGGTATGTGATGGTGTCCTGGGATGAGGCCAACATGGACTCCAAGAATAATGGAATGCCAAATCACACTACTGCCCAATGTCAGCCTTATCACAGGATATGTACCCAAAGAGCAGTGTACAACAACAGTGGTCCTTCACAACAAAGGTGTTGCCTGAATGGATACTGCAAACTACCACCCCAGGATCCTGACAAGCTTGATCTGCACAGCTATGGAAAGGATCAGTATGTACCGCAGACATAAAGCTATCGTGGACCTACTGATACCGGACCCTACACAGTGTGGCTGTCGTAACTGCAGATCCTGCCCTTAAACATGTTTGACCCATTTGAAACAGTCATTAAGGTCATTGATGAGGGCAATGTGGTCCACACAGCGTAGCTGGACCGTGCATATGCTTCCAGACAATACCCTACGAGTTCAGTATGGATATGTTCACCAGCTTAAAAATATACCCCTATGTCAGTAGAGGGGTTGCAAACCAGACCAAGGTCAGAACTGACATGGTCAGACATGCTGCATCCATGTCAGACTACAAAGCAGATATGAGTGGCATCCCACAAGGCTTGGTCCTGGGACCCCCCCCCCCAGTTCCGTATATATGTCCCATAGGTACAGGCCAACATGGAAGGACTGTGACTGAACATGTATGCAGAGGAGTACAAACAGCCCACCATATCCAACCTCCAGCTGACACAAGCAACCCACAAAAGGGCCACCTAGAAACAGACAACTGGAGCTATAGCCATGTCAGCAAGCTAATTGCAGAACTGTGTATAGACAACTACTGTGGATATACAGTAAGTGCCCACAAATTACCACACAGGTGTTAACCCATTACGTACCTAACATGTAATGAGAGACCTGGGGACACAAGGTGATAGATATCCTGCACTGGACAAACATGTGGCTGTAGTGTTCGCAGAAACATACCATATGCCCACCCAATCATGAAGGTTGTCAGATGTAGATAAGGGGAGATCACTGTGGCTCTGCAGTCATCCTTCATCAGCGTCACAATTGACTACAATAGCCCCTGTGGGATATACCTCAGCAGACACCTCCATTAACTGTAAAGTCCACAACAGTACCCCACCAGGAGTAGCAAAGAGCATGAATAGATGCCATGTGTCGCCTGAGTAAACAAACTGCAGCTCCACACACTGCCATATTGCCCAGCCAGAGGCAAGCTGTGCCTGATGTATGAAGCCATGTCCAAGCTAGAATCAATGAACATGCTGCACCTTGTACAATCTGAATGGCAGTGAGCTATGCACATGAGAGACCTGAACCCCAGCACTGACATACATAGGACAAGCTGTACAGAATGATCCATAACACAGAAGGCACCCCCACTCTTGAGTAAACTCCCAGTACAGGTTAGCCAGAGAGTCACCTATTGACACCCCTCAAGAGGAATCCCGATGAGTGGATGGGAGATGGTAGGTTAACCCTGGGTATCACTGTTATGTCAGAGGTAGACGGAGGCACAGTATACTAACCATGACATATGTTGTAGCAAACTCCAGTTACAATGTGTCGAAGGACAAACACACCCTGTGACTAACATCAGAAATGGCCTAGGGAACATCACTAGTGTTTGCCAATGTCCACCTATGTTGTGGAATACACTGCCAATGTTGGACGAGCCTGGTGTAGGTAGTCCATATCTGAACATAATGCAACATGGTCATATGTGCACAACTGGCCCCTACACAGTCTGTTGTGCTCACTATGAAGATGTCAAGCAGTGACAGGACTAAAGCCCAGGATACTGTCCACCACAGTGAAAGTACTGAACCAGTACACTATACGGTACTACAGTGTTAGGTCATTATGAAAGTATGTTGACAACTGTCTGCAAAGTATCCCATGCAATCCCTGCAGGCACAGTATAATCCCTGTTGTGGCAGACATGAAGCAGTTGGCCAGTTAGTACACAACATGACACCCAACACACAACCATAAACGTGAGATATTGTTGAAGTTCACACACACCTAAATATGTGGTGGACTTCAGAGTTCAACATATGGAAAGCTCACACTGGGCATGCTCGCACACTTTGATAAATGAGGCATATGTCAGACAACATGCCATGGAAAGGCTGAACTGGGCATGCTCACACACTTAGGCCATATCTCCATTTAGCAGTTGGCCACACATCTGGTATTTGTACGTGTCATTCCAGGAACCAACCACAACACAGCAATCTGCCCAGTGCACACAGTAAATGACTACAGAGACATAAGTGATATAGTGGATCACCCTCATATTCAAACATCTTCCACAGATACACAAGTTGTTCATAGGAACAGGGAATGCTATGGCAATAAAGACCTGCAAACAGTGTAACAGCACAACAAATATTGTGCATCTGACAATTGAACATATGGGTGTAGAGGTCAATACTAGGCTTGTTGCCCTAGGGAATGACAGCTTAGCCAGAGTGTGCCTGGCATCTGCATCCCCAGTACAGTAGGCTACTGTGCCACTGTAAAGTCGGTCACATAAGGCAACGTGTGAGGCTAGTGAGCTGTGCCTCTGTCAAGCAGGGGCACAGTGGAGATCCCAGGGTTTGAATGTGCTAAGCCACAGCCATGTTGTTGGTGTGTGCTGGAAGAGGGTTGCTGAGGACCTCTAACAGTAAGTGGCCGTCAATAACAGACTGAGGGGAGCCCTATCTGCATTGTCTGGACAATTCCACTATCAACACTGTGTTGTGATGATTATGTGGGAATGAAGTGTCGTGCTGGAACTGTTCACAGATGTCCTCCCTCTGTGGGCTACAGCTCTGCAATGTATTAGCTCACTCTGTCTGTTGGACGGCTCATATATGGCTGGTGTACACCTGACAGGTGTCTTGTTGTGGAGCAGTCATGGGTATATGTGGGATAGCATGATCAATGCAAACCTTACACATGCTCATAGAATGCAATTGTCAAGGATTATGCAGAGTGGCCAGTATAGTCCCCCAGCATGGGTCCTTTGAAGTCGTCCACCCCAGTCTTCACAAGTGTAGAGGCTGCTTGTGCTAAATACAGTTTGTGTGCAGTGACAACCTTGCCTGGGGGTGGGGATGGGATATGGATGTCCAGGGAAAAGTGGGTATGGTCAGATATCAACAATGGTGGTCTACCTCTGGTGTGGAACAGTGAGTACCCATGTTGCAGATGGACAGGTGCAATATGTATTCCCCCATGTGGTTGTGGTGTGTGGTTCTGCCATAGCACATGGACCTACAAATTGTAGTGGCTGTAGGGTAAAGTGGTAGAGGCCTGAGTAGTTCTCACACACAATATGCCTGTACCTGATGTTAACAACTGGAATAGTGTATGTGAACACCTGCATATCCCGGCACTGTTCCCAGGGAAGCAAAATGTGTGTCCTGGATGTGGGAGTGGTGTTCTGGACTGGTTGTGTTGTGTGTTACAGGTCCTGTGGTCACGAAGCATGGTATAGAACATAACCTGCCAGTGCGATGTGCATATCTGACCCTGACGTAGGTGGCTGCAAATGCATATATATGCTATCCCCCACCTGACAGGTAGTACTAGATGTACATACCTCTGTAGAAATAAAGATGTCAGCACCCTATAAATACTGCAGGTGCAGACCAGATGCCCAGTAATTTGGTTAGCGTGCTTTGCTAATGCGTCTCCCTCAAGTGTCATAATATAGGTAGGTAGGAGTTCGAACCATGCAAATGCTCAGTGTGTGTGTGTGTTTGTGTGTGTGTGTGTGTGTGTGTGTGTGTGTGTGTGTGTGTGTGTGTGTGTGTGTGGGTGAGCGGGGTTGATGTGTGTGCAAGTCTGTGTGAGGAAGATGTCCCTTTTGGCAACTGTGAAAGCACTCTACAGGATGCACATTCCCCTATCTAAGCACGGATGATGTCAGCACCCTATAAGTACAGCAGGAGAAGGAACACCTCCCAGTAATTCGAATAGCGTGCTCTGCTAATGCGTCTGTCATGAGTGTCATAACATAGTTAGGTAGGGGTTTGAATCCTGCAACTGCCCAGTGTGTGTGGAGGGGGGTTAGTGTGTGTGCAAGTCTGTGTGAGGGATATGTCCCTTTTGGCAACTGTGAAAGTACTCTACAGGATGCACATTCCCCTATCTAAGCATGGATGATGTCAGCACCCTATAAGTACAGCAGGAGAAGGGAAACCTCCCAGTAATTTGAATAGCGTGCTCTGCTAATGTGTCTGTCACGAGTGTCATAACATAGTTAGGTAGGGGTTTGAATCCTGCAACTGCCTAGTGTGTGTGGAGGGGGGTTAGTGTGTGTGCAAGTCTGTGTGAGGGAGATGTCCCCTTTGGCAACCGTGAAAGTACTCTACAGGATGCACATTCCCCTATCTAAGCACGGATGATGTCAGCACGCTATAAGTACAGCAGGAGAAGGGAAACCTCTCAGTAATTTGAATGGTGCACTCTGCTAATGCATCTGTCTTGAGTGTCATAACATAGTTAGGTAGGGGTTTGAATCCTGCAACTGCCCAGTGTGTGTGGAGGGGGGTTAGTGTGTGTGCAAGTCTGTGTGAGGGAGATGTCCCTTTTGGCAACTGTGAAAGTACTCTACAGGATGCACATTCCCCTATCTAAGCACGGATGATGTCAGCATCCTATAAGTACAGCAGGAGAAGGGAAACCTCCCAGTAATTCGAATAGCGTGCTCTGCTAATGTGTCTGTCACGAGTGTCATAACATAGTTAGGTAGGCGTTTGAAACCTGCTAATGGCAAGTGTGTGTTTGGATGTGGGGAGTTTGTGTGTGTGCAATTCTGTATGAAAAACATGTTAGTTTTGGCAATCAGGAGATCACACTACATGATGCACATTACCCTTTCCAAACACTGATGATGTCAGCACCCTATAAGTACAGCCAGAGAAGAGGAACCTCCTAGTAATCCGAATAGTGCACTTAGCTAATGCGTCTCTCTCACGTGTTGTGACATAGTTAGGTAGGGGTATGAATCCTGCAAATGGCAAGTGTGTGTGTGTGGGGGGTAGTAGGGTGTGTATAATTGCAAGTGTGAGAGAACAGATCCTTTTGGCAAATACTACAATACACCAGATGCTGCATATTCCCCCAGTAAACACAGGGGATGTCACCACACTATCAGCACAGCCAAACAGGGCTAGTTGGCCAGTAATGCCAATAGTGCGCTCTGCTACTGGGTCTATTACCATTGTCAGAGTACAGATAGGTATGTTTTGGAAACCCACAACTGCCACGTGTGGTTGTGTCACACATTATGACCTTGTGTGGGTCTTTGTGCATAACAATGCATGCCATTGCCTAAACCAGCAATGGCAATGCACACATGATGTGTGTGTATGACACACACACATAATTACCTGTGACCTGCAGTAGTTACCATGTCTGACACGTGCCTCGAGTGGATAAATGGTATTTGCAATGCATAACAATATGACTGTGTCTTACTGTGCAGGGACCGCATGCGGTATGTGTCTATACAGTGTGGGTGTATATGGTAAAATACTTACAGCAGGGGATACACATCTGGTCTGGGCCATATAGTCTACATGTAGTCGATGCACAGGTGCTGCATGTTCCCACCTGTTGTGGGAGTGGTAACATGTTATTCCACTGCAATTCAGTGACCACATGCTGGGAACCCTTCAACTAGTGTGTTGTAGCTACAGTAATGCTCACGCACAATGTTTGGCTGGATGCAGTCCAGCCATATAAAGACAGTTCTTGAGACTGTCATATTGCCAGTGTTGTTATGGAGGATAGGTGGGTTTTCTGTGTATGGGAGGGTTGTGTGTGCCAGGCTATAAACCAGAAGGCAGTCCGACACACTGTTAGCTGCACATGAATAGGCCCTGATGCTTTGTGCTGTGCCAACAACCTGGAGGTGTGTGTATCTGTGGTGCCTTGGGATACCACCCCTTGTCCATGTGTGTTACATGTGTAGGAGACGACAGGTATGGTATGAGGTATAACCTGGCAGTGATGGGTTGCACCTGTGAGCCATGAATCAGGACTCTGGTACTGCACAGACATTGCAGTTCACCGTGATGAGGACAGTATCCAGTGCATGCATCTTGCGTTGTACACTGCTGGTGTTGTGTAGCATCACTGTTAGTGTCCTATCCTGTGTGATACCTGCGGAGGTGGCTATGTAATCCATGTCCTGCAGCATAAGGCACTATGTGTGTATCAAGGGGCTTCGCCAATATACATTGGCCCATGGGTGTCACGTGCAAGCTGCCCCTCGCAAATCATTGTGGCTTCCCTAGCATGTAAGCACACGTTGACAGCCAGTGGATACCCTATGAATGACATTGGAGATTGAGCAGAATGTAGACATAGAACACCCTTTCTACATGGAGTGGCAGCATACCTGGTGAGGTTATGATGGCAACCAAGATCAGGCTCATACTGGCCCATGCCACATGCTGAGAGATCCCTTCTATGTTCCCTATCATGTAGTCCAGGGAGGTATGTCTCAGGTCATCCATAGTGGCATGGTCAATGACTGAGTCATATGTGTCCATGCCTCTGACTGACCTGTATGCATGTGTTTTGTGGTGGACCATAGTGCCCCACAGACATATCACTGTGACCTTCACCATGTACAGCCTGTTGAGCGGGACCCCACTGCAGCGGCCAAGAGAGGTACCTGACACATCTGTTGTTGTGTAGCCCTACAGGCTGTGAGTGTGTGGCACATGGGATTTGTGTGCCATGTGTGGCATGTGCTCTGTTCCGATGTAACGTATGCCTGTGTGCCAGCTGCGGAGGTGTGTGATGCTCAGGCGGGATGCTAATCTGAGTCTCCAAGTATGTCCCAGTGTGTTCAGATTGCTGTCAGTGCGGGTCTATGTCTGACTGGTATTGTAGTCACTGTAGTATGTCATGCCACCTGACAGGGTATGGCATTACTGGGTTCAGAGTGCTCAGTCCCCAGATTGGCTATGTGGTGGCATCCCACACATGTGTTGTACGTTCCTGGCCAGGGGTGATGGTTGACTGCATACATGTGGCAGCTGTGACATTGCCACATGACTCACATAAACCACAACTGGACCATAGAGGTGATTCACAGGTTACCTTTGCACATGCTACCCTAGTAGTGTTATTGCCGTGGTGATTACCAACACATAGGGCCAATGGGGAACAACATACTGAAGGTGTGTATGTGTGGGTGTACTGCTACTGATTTCATAGCACTGGCATATATGACTGCACACATGGGTAAATGCCAGGTAAGACATGTGCAATGTATCACAGGCAACGTACATGCGAACAGGACCGACAGTGACATTCTGTCATGTGTAAACTTGACATACGTATCGTACGCTATGCAGATGTCACTAGGAGTCCACAGAAGCACTGTAACTCTGCATTGCAGGTGGAAGCAGTGTTCCAGGGAACCCCAAGTGAACATGCATGCAAACAAAGCTACAGTAAGCAGGGCTGGAAGTAGTCCATTGTACAACAAAGAAGGGGTAACACTAACAGTAGGTAACAGTGCAAATATGTAGGCACTATCAACATGCACCCAGGAATGCACAACGTACATGCCCATGGTAGAACTGATATTATGTCATAGTTAATTGTGATTTGGATTACATTGGTACTGCACACATATCAACATGTGCAAACATCCACATTGCATAGTCGTTGTGGGCAACTTGCCACCATTACTGTACATGTCCATCATTATGTATCACTACTTGCATTAGCTTCCCCCCCTGTGCTACCCATGTATGTGGCTATCTGTTGACATCCTTACGACCGGTATGCAATAATGTGCAGCTGTTACACTTTGGTATGCACTATGGGTGCAGATAACAATTCAGGACAGTCATACGGTTACTGCATCAGGCATGCTGGGATATACACACAGTCATATCAGCACACTGTACTGTTACCAACATGATACTACTAATACACTTCTATGTAGTCACCCTGTGGATCAACAATGTGTTTACCTGTTCCTGCACTGATGTTGGAGATTGCAGGAGGTGGCACAGTTTCATCATATGCACAGGGTGTGAATTAGGTATGCCCGAGTCTGCCACTGATACCACCAATTGACATGTGTGTGTATGTGTGTTGGTGAGGGACAGCAGTACAGGGTGGGGCACTGTTGGTGCAGTGTGTGCGTGTATGTGGTAGCCCTAGGTGTTAACATTTCACATGTGTGTATGCACGCACACAGTTCCACCTCATGGCTGCCATATACAGGGGGTTGTGGACAGCCACAGACTGCACCTGGCAGGTCATACAGATCAGTGTCTGTGGGCACGGACACGGTACCTGTACCTGGCAGGGGTGCTACAGACCATATCCGGTACTAAGCCAGACTGGGTACTGTCATTAGAAGCGGGAGTGTGTTGACTGGACACAGGTCCCTGTTGGGACTGTCCAGAGCCACGTGCACGTGGTCTCCTGGGGCATTCCGATGACAGCACAGACCCAGCATTACTGGGGCTGCTGCTGGCACTATGGGGACATGCGTGGGCCTGTTGTCGTCCGTGTCGACTGCCAGCTGCTGCTGTTGCTGGCATACAGCCACGTCAACACCGCAACCGCCCACCATTGCCCTGGCTCATGTGGTTGTGGAACTGCTGTAATATGTCCCCACAACATCTGTCTATGACATTGGTGAAATTACGGATAGCATCCGCGATGTCACGCATACTGTCAGTCATGGCTGTGCGACATGCTTTCAGCTCCCTCAGACCCTGTCTGGTGTACCTTTCCATGCGTGACTGTGCCTGCATGACAGCCCGAAACATAGCTGAGGTTGGACAGACCTCTTTGGGCACGTCTGCCAGAGGCAGTACGCCCACGGATGCTCCCACAAGAACCCATGGGCAACTGTCTGTGTGGTACCATCGCAGGACCCTGCCCATGGCTGCTGTGTGGGGAAGCATGTGCCACAGATACCACATTATCCTGGTCAATGCCCACTGTATCCTGTCCATCACCTAGGGACAATGGTGACATAGGATGTACTGGCAGGATGACTGTGCGCAATGATGGGGTTGACAGCTGTGTACTGTCAATTGTCTGACCAATGGCAGACCCTGACACACCTTCCTGTGCTATTACACAGATATCACCATTACCAGTACCTGTGGCACCAGATACAGGTTCCCTGCTGCAGGACACCAGAGCAGTACCAGAACCTGTGGGAGGAAGACAGGAAACACAGTTTACGGTGTCCACACAATGTTACCAGTGATGCACTTATGTCCACGTGCACACGTGCACATGTGGACACATGCACACATGCACACATGGACACAGGCACACATGCACACGTGCACACGTGCACGCATGCACGCATGCACACTTGTGCACATGCACACACGCACATGTGGACACGTGCACACATGGACACATATACACATGCACACATGCACACATGCACATGTGGACACATGCACACATGCACACGTGGACACAGGCACACATGCACACATGCACACGTGGACACAGGCACACGTGCACACATGCACACCCCGCAGTATACACACAGAGCACTACTGAGTCACACTAGTATTACTAGCACTATCAGGACTATTATAGGTATTGTTAAAACACACTCACCAGCATGGATGGCCTGCCTTGCTGTAACACCGGAGGGACCTGCAGAAATGAGGAGATTAATGTCAGTGGGCATGACTGTGCCATTGATACTGTATATGATACAGTGCAGTAGTACACCAGTTGCCTTTCACAATTCAGCTGCTGATATTGCCAATATCACACCTGCACAATTACATACTATGTTGATAGCTACATACCACGGACACACCTTACACATGCATAAACTAACAGTGTACAGAACAGTCAAGTGTACATATGGCATATTACCTGCACGCTCCATGTCATGCTGCTGTGTGGATACAGCCTCCATCATGATGCAGGTGTATTGCTGTTGCTGTTCCGGGGCTGGAGCCACAACACTTAGGAGTAGCCCCTCCAGTCTGGTGAGGGGGGATGTGTGGCCACCCCACCTCCTGTGGCAACCTGTTGCCTGTGGATATCCGATGCATGCTGACAGACATTTCTGATTAAATCACTGCAGTGATGTCGTACCTGCTCATATGTCCTATTATGCATGCCAATGTCATTTACCCTACGGACAAGGTCTTGCCACAGTGCAGCCCTCTCCTGCTGATTCTGGCTGGTGCGGGAAAACAGTATGTCATAATCCCGCACCAGGCTCTGGTGTATCTCCTCATCTTCTGCTGCAGAGTAGGTGGGATTATGTTGACACGCCATCTCCCTGGAAGAGAACACAAACAGGATATCAGCAGACTATGTCAGCAATATATGGCACACATACTATACATGATACTCAACTGTAGTGATATACTACTACTCCCATATGTAGCATGTGTGTGTCTCTTGGTGGATACACAAGTACATGGCCAGATATCAGTGCTCAGCCAACACCTGTGCAACAATACCTGCCACATTCCATACAACATAGTAGCATGCCCCATCGGTCAGCACACTGCGACAGGTCCAATGCTCAACCTCACTCTGGGGGTTCATACCAAAGTACTGTATGTGGAACGCCATCCACTAGTGTGATCTGGACACAAGTTACTCGGCCTGGATATACATATCCCACCACCACCACCAGCACAGTAGACTACTTTGATATGTATGTGATTAGACAGTTATTCACTTGTTAGGACTGAGATGGTATCCATGCAGACCCTATGCACAAAGGTTAGGCATCCTGTCCAGTGGACCCCAGCCACTGGCAGATTGAATAACAATAGAAGAAGGCTACTGCAGGACAGAGCAGATTCACATTAAGGGAAGGCATCTGTGGTCAGCACTGGTAATAAGCTATGGTCTCTCATAACATCCACGGCTTACTCTGGGAGGGAAATGGCCACGAACACTATAGATAACCACAAGGCCTTCTTCAGTTATGTTACACATATGGACCAAACGCCTCAGATATGCTCTGAGTTAATACACACCTACTTAACATTCACCGAACACACAGATATTGGCAACATTCTTGCAGACAGGTTCGGTGCACGTATCCCCCCTCCTTCTCCCCCACAAGTAGAAATACTTATCACAGCTGAATGTAACCTCCCTATCATAATCTCACATGTCCAGGTGAGGGCCGCCCTCAGCAAAGCAGAACACACAGCATCAATGTGACCTGATGGTATCCCTGGATGTGTGCTACGTGAACTCCAAGAGGACATACAACCGCATATAAGACTGATATTTAACCTTGACCGTACTACAGGATATGTACCTGAACACTGGCATACAGCAACAGTGGTCCCACTCCACTAAGGAGGCACCTCTACTGACCCTGGGAACTACTGCACCATAAGCTTAACCAGCCTGGTCTGCTAAGCTATGGAATTATTCAGTATGGGACGCATATACAGCGATATTGGGTACCTGCAGACACTTGTTCCCAGCCAGTTTGCCTTTGTGATGGGCTGATCCTGCCTTTTGAACCTGGTTGACCTTTCAAAACAGTCACTACAGCCATTGAATAGGGCAACGCAATCCATACAGCCTACCTGGACTTGCCTAAGGCCTTCAACACAGTACTCCACTCAGGCATCATAGACAAGCTCATTAGCTTACATGTTACTACATATGTCACATGATGGGTTGCACACTGGTTGACATACAGAATCCATAATATTGATATTGTAGGAGCCATGTCAGACTCAATGCCAGTGCAAAACAGACCAGTAAGCTAAAAAATCAGCAAACCTTGAGTCCTGGAATTCTTCACAAAAACTTTAATAAACGTAAACCAGACCACAAACGGAAAAAGGACAATATGCTCCACAATCCAGAATACTAAGCGCTTTCACCCGCTCAAATGGGGCATCATCAGAGTACAAAATACATTGCTTTGTCATCCCTTATGTACTGCATTCAAAATTCAATTAACAATCAATCAGTCAATTAGCCATAATTAAAAGGTCAGTAATCATAATCTTAAAGGTAAAATGAACAATTCAATATTGTTTGAACAAGACTTGTGTAGACAACAATTATTGTAACCAATAATAGATGTAAAAAACAGCTATAAATGTAAATATAATATTTAAAAATGCTCTCAGTGATGTAAATATAAATATAAAAATGTTATAAAATGTAAAATGTAAAATATTGAATGTTCTCAAACTCTGAAAGGTAGTGTGTAGATAAAATAGAATACAGTTAGTTAAAATATGTATAGTTATTATATTAATTCAATATCATAAGATAAATAGATAAATATAATGAAATACAAATAATCTAATGTATAAATATATATATAATTATATATAAAAAAATAAAAATGACAATTTGTAATGTAAGTATTGATACATATACATATGGATAATGAATATAAATAGTATAAATAGTGATGTTAAATATGACCATAAGTTAATATACAAGAATTAAATAAATGTAAACATTGTGTTTCTAAAAATTTAAATCTAAATATTTGAATATTGGCATTAATCAAAACCAACATAGACAAAACATTGACTCAAAAAGCAAGAAGGTTTGATTATAAAACTAAATTCATATAAACTGTGATCTTAATTTTAGTATGCTAGAAATAGCTATTTGTTCATTAAGACCTGGCCGTTTACAGGCATTGAGCCTGAGTTGCCATAAACATTCTTTTGCTTCTAACAATATTTTATCATCTCCACCTTTGTGTTTGTTAAATGGTACCTTATCAATAACAAAAAACAAAAATCTTTTAAAATTATTACAAGTTGTAGTATGGTTGAATAACGTGTTTGTAGATATGTGTCTTTTAATATCACTTAGATGCTCTATAACACGTGTTTTAAGTTTTCTAATAGTTTTTCCTATATAAAATGCTTCACATGCAGTGCATGTTGCGGCATAAACAACCATACTTGTATTGCAATTACAGTGACCAGGGCATTTCAAGGTTTTCCCATAGTTGTATATAGAAATGTAAGGACCATCATGAATAAATCTACATACATGACATGACCCACATTTGCTCATCCTAGAATGTCTCAGTTGTTCACTGTTGTTATTGTTCTCAAAAATGTTTTTCAAATTTTTGCCTTTGCTAAATGTAATTTTAGGTACCATTCCTAAAATAACAGAAAGTTCCACATTTGTATCTACAATACTAGTCCATAATTCTTAGACACAGTTAACAATCTCTTGTGTTCTGTTGTTGAAAGGAATTATAAATGTATCATTCCTAGAAGTGGAAATCTGTGAGGTAGTTCCTTCAAATGTTTCATAATTGATAATAGGTTTGTATTTAGTCAACCTCATAGATGTCACCTCCTTACTAATATTTAATACTAAATCATGAGGATATCCTCTATCAAAAAACATATTCATAAGTATATCCAACTCGTGTTTAAACATTTGATTGTCACTAACAAATCTAGACAGTCTGACCATCTGACCCTTGACCAAATTCTTTTTTTGATGAAATGGATGACAGTTGTCGAAGTGTAAAAACGAATTGGAGTATGTTTTCTTCCTAAATAGGGTTGATTCAATTTTGTTGTTAATAACAGTGAGTTTAATGTCCAAGAATTCCACATGATTGTCAAAAATGTGGCTAGTAAATTTAAAAAAAATGGTGGATTTTCCTAAAAAAATGATAAAATCATTGAACTCCTCCTTAGATCCCCCCCCAAAAAAATAAAATATCGTCCAAATAATGCAAATACAATAAAATCTTCTTCCAAAATGTACTAGTAAAAATACACTCAGATTCCCATTGTGCCAAAACTAAATTAGCATAAATGGGGGCACATCTTGCCCCCATAGCAACACCTTTCTTCTGTATATAATAATTATTATTAAAATATACAAAATTATTTTCTAAGACTAGTTCAAGCATACTAGTAAGTAAACGGTCAGAGAAATTAGATCTATTGTATTTGTTAAGGCAATCTTCAAACATTTCCATCCCCTTGTCATGGGGAATGACGGAAAAAAGATTGGCAACATCAATTGTAGCCATAAAAAAATTAGATTTAAAATCAAAATTTTTTGAAAATTCTCTGACCAATTCTAAACAGTGCCAAGAGTCTCTAAGAATGTGTGTTATATTTTTCAAAATTTCTTTGCATTTAAAATCTATGTAGGCTGCTAGTGCCTCAGTTTTTGAACCTTTGGCTGACACTATGGGACTGAATGGGGGATGGTGTATATCTTTGTGAATTTTTGGAATCCCAAAAATTGAGGGTGTAATAGGGAATTCCACTGATAAATATTTGAAAATGTTCTGATCAATACTAGCATCTATCAAATAGTCATAAATCAACCAGTCAATTGTGGTGTATGCTTTGTTGACTTCATACCTAGTAACTTTTTCATATGTATCATTGTCATCAAGTAAATAAGTCATTCTTTCATAATAATCAGTATTCAACATAATGACTATGCCACCCCCTTTGTCTGGCTTCATGATCCTGTATTGATCAGAACTAGTAAGTTCTTTTAAACAAAATTGTTCTGCTAAAGTCAAATTGTATTTACTGACTGTTTTCTTACTTAGAATTCTTCTAAAACTATTTTCACAAAGTTTTTCAAATATCTGAATTAGAAAATGTTGTGGGGGGATGAAAGTACTGTGACGTTTGGGGGTAAAAAATGTATTGTCAATGTTAATAGTGTTTATCTGATGAAAAAATATTTTTAAATTTAACATTCTAGTGTATAATTTAAAATTAATCAACACACTACCAATGTCCAATTGAAACAAAGGTACAAAATTAAAACCTTTGCTAAACAATTCTAAATAAGTCTTGCCAAAATTATTTTTAGTATAGTTGTACAAACTAAAACCTGAATAAGTTGAAACTGGTTGACCTTTCAAAACAGTCACTACAGCCATTGAATAGGGCAACGCAATCCATACAGCCTACCTGGACTTGCCTAAGGCCTTCAACACAGTACTCCACTCAGGCATCATAGACAAGCTCATTAGCTTACATGTTACTACATATGTCACATGATGGGTTGCACACTGGTTGACATACAGAATCCATAATATCGATATTGTAGGAGCCATGTCAGACTCAATGCCAGTCACATGTGGTATCCCACAGGCCTCTGTCCTAGGACCCCTCTTGTTTGGCATTTATTTCTGAGATGTAAAAGCGAACATGTGCGGGTTGTGGATGACAAAGTTCCCAGATGACTGCTAACTAAGCGCCATAGTCGTTACACCAGCTGACACACACATCCTACAGACAGGCCTCACTGCAACAGAAAACTGCTGCCAGGATCATGGCCTAACACTGACTGACATGTAATGTATAGTCATCCCCTTTTGGTGGAACTACGCAAACACAACATATCACATGGACATACCTATAGATAGAGACCTATGACACATATGGAGGGTTCACAGTATGCAGACTATTAACCTGCTACTTTACATTACCTGTGTTTGTCGCAGCTGGTTGTGTTACCGCTACTACTGCTTCCTGCTGCTGCTGGCACGGCTTGCTACTGTCACTGCTGACAGCTTAGACTCAGTGTGTGTACCGTGTGTTGTTGTTTGTGTTTTTTTTTTTTTTTCTCTGTCTCTGTCTGTCTCTCTCTCTCTCTCTCTCTCTCTCTGTCTGCCTCCAGACAGTGCAATGAACGTATTGCATGTGTGGAGTGTGAGTACAGGATGCTTTTGTAGGTATCTGCATAAGTTCATGTGATGGCCTCTGCACCAATTGTAAGCCAGCATTTGCTAATTGCATGCAGCCAGTTGTGTACTGATTGCAGTTCTCACTGTGATTTCAGGACAGTGCTATAAAAGGGTATGTGAGATAGGCGTTGCCCTTTCAGATTGTAAGGGTGGGGACCATGCTGGTATGCTGTGGACACTGTTCTGTGAGTGTAAAGGTTAGTATCTCTCTCATGATTCAGGCTGTGTTGTAGATTCACATTTCTCCATTCCTGTTTCCTGTAGTAAGTGTGTATGCACACTGACACCTACAACTATATATATATATATATATATATATATATATATATATATATATATATATATGTATATATATATCTATATATAAAAATATACATACATTTATATATGTAATTTAACTGACATTATTACCTACTAGCTACCAACTAGCATGACTGTTTCTGTTCACACACTACTATTATGGGAATCCACTAGTTTTGACAGTAATTCTAAATGACATGCTTTGTATACTACACATCCTATATTCCCTTTACATTAATTCCGAATATTACATGATATATTTATTTTAGCAGAATGTTCTTGTATAAGAGTCATGGCTTAGTGGTAGGTCATGCAGACTACTGTTTCCAAGGTCCTGGGTTCGGGACTGACAGTGGGATTTTATTTTGCTTTTGAACTGACTACAGGACCTGTCAGAGTGACTAAGACACTTTTAAGCAGTTGTAACCAGGTTAGCGTTGGTTTGCGCGGAACTCACGCATGCGCACTGGCGTTTAGCTCCACGCACACACGTGCACACCCGCTTACAACCGCTTAACAGTGCTTACTCTGGCGCACACCCGCGCTATTTTCTTTGAAAGAAATGAAAATGGGGAGACAGGAAAGTGGTGAAAAAGGGGTCACAAAGAGGGTAAGACAGTAGGGAAACAAGCTTGGGATTTGCAGGAGGGATGTAGCTAAGGCCCATAGCTGCCCATTTCTTCAGCAACAGCTGTGCATATGCATGTAATTTGGTGTGACATTTGAAACCTTCCACCCCTGAGAGAGGTGTCAGGACAACAATAATACTTGTTGTACAGCCAATTGTAATTGATAGTTTCCATGTCCAGCAGACATGTGTGCGGAATGGGCAGCTATGTATAGGGCATAATTTTTTTGTGGGTACAGAGTGCCCTTTTTTTTTTGTCAGGTGAGAGTGGTATGTCAGGTGAAGGAAGTTGGTATAGCTGGGGAGGTAGGTTGGGTAGGTCAACAGACAAGACAAACAAGACACATACAGGGGCGGTGTATGACACGTGTGGGGGGGTTACACAATTGACGGGGCGGATGTTTGGATATCCAGAGCCCATGAGCCCACAGATGGCAACAGTGGAGCTGATATCCCCACCCATGGGCAGTTGCCACTGTTCCTTCACTGCCCAGGACGGGGCTGTGCTGGGGGCTGTGTAGGCCGGGCAACAGGCATGCCCATAAGTTGTGCCACCTGTGCCTCAAGCTGGCGTAGGGGCCCAAGAACAGAGTCCCGGATCTCCCTATGCACCACAGTTCGGACGCTATGGAGGGCGAGTGGTGGTTCTCCTCCGGCCACGCTTGCAGAGGGGGACGGGCCCCATCCCCTGCAGCGCTTCCACCCACAGGTGGCACAGGGCCACCGGAGGAGGGTCCAGACTGGGCACTAGTGCCAGGTGCACTCACCAGCTGAGGTGGGAGAGGTGGGTCCGCTGGAACCCACCTTCCCTGTCGTCCTATGTTTTGCATTATGTCATGACAGTTTGGGTTAGTAACATATAATACCATTCGCAGTTAGTTGTAACAGCATGCATTAGTATTCCCATTAACCAAACACCCAGATATTCACACCATTGAACAGCGAGCATAACACATGCATAATTTGAACAGCAATACACAGTCCAACAACATGCAGGGTTGATTGATGGCAACAGGCCATCAGGTTTGGATGTATGAACAGGGCAGATGCATTAACGGACATGCAGATATTTATGACCCAACAGGACAAATGTCCAGGGGTGTTAATTGTGCTTGCACATACCATTTTCATGTGGAATGGGTTATATGTGGTTATAGGGTGGAGTGAAGAAAATAATATTAACACCTTCGAATACCAATACATATGCTGTACATTTCTAATAGCTGCACATATATACACAATACTTTTCTAACTACAGTTTCCTATATGATAACTACTTAAATTTGGTGATAGGACTGTTACTGCTACATCAATATACATTTTATTGTTCTTCATACACATTCATATCTGGCTTTGTTCAGCTACATCATCCTGCTACATTTGCTTTATATAGCTATAGACAACTGTGGATGTTTGGTATGTCAGACAATCATACTATCTGCATATTGCAGACTGAGAGCAACATATCCAGATTTTGGGATACACATTCCAGCTGCAGCAACACTTTGAACAGATTTCGCTGTTTGGTTTTGCTTCTCACATTCATTTAATTCTGTACTGACTGCAGTATACTTTATTCTGGGGTTATTACTACTTTATTGGTGGATTCATAACTCTTTCTCACACTCTCTCACTTGTTTTCATTTTACTATTCAGGATGGTACTTACTTCTAGGCTTTATTGACATGTTTTACCTGTAGTTATTACAATCCTTTCCAGCAGTCTCACTTCTGTCATGTTTCTGTATTTCAACAGGGGTATATTTCACACATGTGATTTGCTCATCTTCTGCACCTGCACTTTTCAGCCTGCTGCAGGTTGTGTACTATTATATTACAGGTGGGGCATCTATGTTGCAGACTTTATTTCGGACATTTTCATTTTTCTGTTTGGATTACAGACTGCAACACACTTTTGTAATCAAGCAATACTTGCAAACACTCTTACACTGTTACTTGCACATTCTATTACTTAGTGACTACACTGCACTCTTTTGCTAACTGTCATACTTTTATATTTCTTTACAGTTACTGGGAGAGGATTACTGACCTGCCTGGTGGTGCAACCGCACCAGCCTATCTCCATAGGCTCTGCGGTTCGCAGAACGGACACCTGCAGCTGTAATATAAATGAAGTAATATTGGAATACACATCTCCATAATATCAGCTAGTTTAATTTCTTACATGCATAATTAAATGTAACTTACTCAGTAGTGGGGCGTTGGGCATTTGCTGGGCCTCCTGGATTCAAAGGTTCAATTGGTCCTGCTTGCGTCTCTTCAGGTCCGCATGGTGGTGATGAACCTGCTCACTAGTCCTTGGAATCCCTGTGGCACTGGTGAGATCATGAGCCAACCGGTCCCACGCCTCAGCCCTATATGCTCCCCACAGGACCTGGCCCTGTATGAGTTGGGCCTCATGATTGTGGACTAGGAGCCAGACCATGTATCTGGACCCCTCAACGCCCCACCTGTGTGCTCGAAAGCAACTACCCTCACCTACTCCTGACATTCTGGCTGCAAGTTAGTTCTACAATCGTTTATGCTGTGTATTCCCACCTATGGGGCTTATATATGCCGTTTTTCCTGCACATATCTGTAATTGGCCATTTTGGAATTGTATCAACTTCACAAAACCTGCTTTGTCATGCTCCACTTTGTATTCATTCCTATATATTTACTATTACTGCATTTATAGGTACTGCTGTCATGGCTTAGTGGTTCAGTACCTTGACTATGGTGCATAGTATTCTGGGTTCGAACCTGGCCACTGCTTTTTATTTTTTATGACTGTCTAGACAGGCTGAGGGGTGTGTCTGTGTAAAGGCAGTTTTGATACAGCTTGCTCAACGTTGCCCGTTGGTTAGCTTGTTGGCACGGTGTGCAGCTCCGCGCAAACGGGGTACGCTGGTTTACGCTTCATTTGGCTGTTAGCAAGCATATTACACTCAGCTCAGCTAGGGGCACACAGTTTCAGCATGTTAAACCACTGTTCACCTACGGGCACTCATTTTACACCTGTTAAACCACTGCTCATCTACGGGCAGATGCACTCACCTTGTTAAACTGTAGCTCAGCTATAGGCACATCTCGCATTTTTTATTGTTTTGTTATCTCACATTTCTTCAAAATAAATGGACTATTTCATTACATTTTACATAAACTATGATTTTATATGTGTACATGTTTGTCAGGGACTTGTTTCGTGCTTATTTTACTAAAAATAAAAATTGATGTTGTGGGGGCTTGAACCATGAATGCCTGCTCTTCAGCCGACGTCTCTACTGCTACGCTGTTGCTTCTTGGCTTACTTTGCATATTTAGTTCTTATATGCTTTTCCACTGACTGCTAACTGTGGCTAAGCTATGGGCACGCCCACGCAAACGAGCGCACTCACGGGCAAAAATCTTTACGATTTAAAAAAATATATAAC
>NC_056735.1:213250050-213272550 GCF_019279795.1 Protopterus annectens
ACCTACATTATAAGTGTTTTATATACCACTCATCAGACACCAGTGTTTTCAATGGAAATACTTTTTTTTCCTCAGATGTAGATGACTGCAGTAGACTTTTAGAAGAGGTGGCATATCCAAGAACAATGAGAGTATCCTGGAATTCATTGTAAAAATAAGGCATTTGTTATAAAAATGGAAGCAAAAAGCATTTTTTTTAGGGAAAAGAACAGGTATGATAGATGACAAAGCCCTTGTCTGTCATCCAAATCTACATTTTTGTATCTCACGACCCCTGCTGTTGTACCACCTCAGTCACATATCATGATAGGAACAGTCTTCGTGTAGCACAAAATAACTAACAATAACTAGCTCCCTGGCATCTGCATCCCAGGGAATAAAGCATAGTGAAAGAAAAACGTGCGCACGTTGAACATTTTTTAATATGCCATTATACCTTATTGCTGGTCCATTTTGTTCCTGTTTTGTTAACATTACCTCAAGATTACCATAGTCAGTCTCTGTTTCCATTGCTTTTCATTGCAGTCAACATATCTTTACTTTAAGTTTTGAAATGTCTTTGTAGTGAGAATTCCAGGTGTAGTAATGAACTAACAATCTATTTTTAATGCTTAAATGCAGATAGTTTCCAGAAAGTGAGTTTATATTTTTCAGAGCAACTAATTTAATCAGGTATTGCTCCTGGGTTACCCTTTATGAAGTGTATACTGTGCCCATAAGAAAATCGTCCAATAGCATGTTTGAAACACAATATGTATTTTTCGCTGAATTCAAAATAATTAATAATACAATAAATGCTTGGAAAAATATATAAGTGGTTATACTATATAAAATCACGACCTCCTGTAACAATGTTTCAAAGTATTTTCCTGTTGAAAAAACAAAGAAAAAGAAATACGGTCAAGACTGAAGTGTGTGTGTCGGTAGGGGCGAGGGTTACGCTGTTACACCTCCCATGCAGTGGGCTTCATTCATAAATCCTTAGCTCCCTTGCTTAATATCACCTACTTTGTGGTCACATAGCCTTGGGGTAAGTTTTGAATTTTCATTTAAATACAGCCTTGCTGTACTGGGTATTGCTTAGACATCCAGTTACTTTTATATATTACTGGATTCATAAAGAAGCAAGGCACAGTGCAAAAGCAGCTAAATCCATCAGTATGTGTTGTCAAGAAACAGCAATGAATAGCCTATAGTCACACTAGAAAGATTAGGTGTAACTTCTCAAGTATGCCAAACGTAAAACATAACACAGAATGTGTAAGTTATAGCAGTAGAGACAAGTAGTGTGCTCAGTATATTTCATAAGCACAAAACAGTGTATAGCAGTATGAAACGTAGGGTGTAGAAGTTAGCCTCATTTAATTAGTAATTATCAACTAAAACCAATGAAAAAAGGGAGGGGGGACTGATGCATGACAAATAAGCAATACAGCAATTGGCAAAAACCATATAAAGGAATTCAACTAGATATGGATTTCAGAACTAAAAAGCAAGAAAGGAAAATGGCATAAAAGAAAAAAATACAATGTCAGACTTTTAGCACAGAGATTTAAGGCTATAACTGACATATCTGGGCTGGGATTTAGAAAGGGCTGCCATAAGCAGTAAGCCCAAACATGAGCGGCCAACCACTTGGTTATACCTTTTCTAATTCAGAGAAAGACCCACTGCAATAATTTTGCATAGATGGTAGAATTACCATGGTGTGCCATCTACACAGCCATGATAAATGCTAATGAGAAGTTTCAGGTCAGCAGCCATTGCTAACTAGCTATGTGCTGTTTCTGGAAATGCATGCAGGAAGCAATTTACTCAACTAAGCAATTAACAGGATCACTCAGCTGCATACATTAACATTGTTGGTCGTAATAATTAACATGAACAAAATGCTATATTCGTCCATTATTTTCAATGAGAGACACCATGTTCTATGTATGGTTAGGGAAGTTTAGCAAAGATGTAGTGATGAGGATGTGTGGGTGTATATATGTGTGGGGCAGAGTGTGTGTGTGTGTGTGTGTGTGTGTGTGTGTGTGTGTGTGTGTGTGTGTGTGTGTGTCTGTGTGTTTGTCAGCAGGGAAAAACTGACCTGCATGAGTGTGAGTGTATGGTTGTGTATGGGTGAAGGGGTGAGTGTGCCCGAGAGTGTGTTAAAGTGTGGGATCTGTCATGCTGACTGACTGTCTGCATCCATATGGGCATAGCTGAGTGTGTGTGTGTGTGTGTGTGTGTCTGTGTATATGTATTTGTGTGTATGTGTGTGTGTGTGTGTGTGTGTGTGTGTGTGTGTGTGTGTGTGTGTGTGAATGTCAGCCGACATGTGATGGGGTGACAGAAGGGGGAGTTCTGTGCCAGTATAATAAATCATCTGCAAAGTATAATCTTAGCTCTCTTCTGCAAATAAGCAAGCTCTCAAATTGCAAAAGTTGTAGAAACACAGTAATGTTAACCAGCTAGTTACAGAAAACTGTAAATATTTATAAATGCAAATATTGTACTGTCAGCTCATTTGTATTTTGTAAATATTACCCCACTGTCTCTTCTGTCGTGATACTTTTCTCCAAATTGTGTACTACTCTGCATGTATTAAATGCCCTGTTATTGCAGCTTTTCTCCACGGGCCTCTGCTGAAATTGGGTCCTATGCCCAGTCATACTTTCCCAGTACATAAATGTTAAATAAAAATAAATAAATGAAATGAATGGGCTGCAATGATAATTACCTCAGAAAAGTGCTGTTTAACACTGGTGGTTACTATGCATGCAAATTAACTTGTAGTGGGATATTCCTAATTGTGCCTAAACATGTTTTCTGAATCACATTTTATATGACCATGTAAACTATACCTTGTGACGGCAGCAATTTACATGAGCAAAAGGGATTAGTTCTGAATTCAAGAGATAATCTCTGCAGCAATTCTGGTTTTGATTTCTACATCCTCCATCCGGCTACTCTATGAGTCTAAGCAATTCAGCAACAGAGGGGGGTATGGGAGCTTGTTTTTTTTTCACATATTTTAGGTGCAATTTTTTTTACAATGTCTAAGTGCTCAAACTTTTGAAGGTTCAAGCACTTTACATAGACTTAGGTGTTTGTATACACACACACACACACACACACACATATATATATATATATATATATGTATATATATATATATATATATATATATATATATATATATATATATATGTATATATATATATATATATATATATATATATATATATATATATATATATATATATACCAGCTGAAGTCCAGCATTCTAATAGTGAATGACAAATACATTCACAATACTTCTAAGTCAACAAATCATCCAAAATAAGCAAATAAGAAGGACAGCATTAAGTAAATCAGGTACCGTTTACTTCTTCATTACAAACAATTCAGGAAGTGACGATCGGACCAAGCAGACCGGTTTTGCCCCCTGGCTTCATCGGTGCAATGGAAAAAACTGCATCCCTTCACCCTTAAATGCTAATAACTTAAAGCAACAGCTATACAACTGTTCTTCTTAACAATAATACATAATAATAATAATCATAGCCTATTTAAGGCCACATTATTGTGACTGGAGAAATACAAATTAATCTATTCATACAATACAATATCACATACAGCCTAAGCACATTAATAGCACCATCTATCAACTTTTAATATTAACTAATTATACTAACTAAATAAATTAATGACTGAAAAGATTTTTTTAATGTGAAAAAACAAACTCCAACCTTGAATAAACCCCTTTACCAATATTTATTAAGTCCTGACTTGTACATTGCTCCCAAATTAATTTTCTATGACCTTTCCTTACGATGTAGTATTTGATGTTTATATAAATCTGACATATTTCTACCTGTAACCAGATCTATTCCAACAAAAATAAAATGTTCAGAAGCATGTCCATGTTCAACTTTGTGTTTATAAAGTGCACTTCTAGGGCGCTTACAATTGATATCACTAAGATGTACTGCCATTCTATTTGTAAAACTCCTAGAAGTCTGTCCCACATAGAATACTCTGCACTGACAGATAGCCATATAGATAACCCATTCTGTACAGCATCTGATCAGATGTCTGATATTAAAAACCTTGGGGGGATTTACCAATGTAAAGAACTTAGTCTTGGAGACCACCTTATAATAAACACAATTACCACAATTAGTACAACCTATAACAGCATTCACCCCCCCGGGGTCATCCTTATCAGAACTCATTTTTTTAAACAAAGAAAGAGATTCACCTATATTTTTGCCATATCAATAACTAAACAAACAAAGTTCATCGAGACATTGGTCAAAGAACTCATCCGATTTCAGCATATGCCAGTGTTTATTTATGACCTCCCTATTCTTAAATGTATTGCTACCATAAGTGGTGACAAACCATAGTTTGAGTATACTATGCTCTAGAGGTTCACATCCATTAATATACTTAACAAGTAACACATTTTCCCTTTTCATATTCAAAGCCATATTTTTGCCACCCTAACTTGGGGTTCATCATACCTTCACTTTAAAAATTTCCCACTCATTTTGTCAGCTTCAACTTTAAAATCATCATCATCACTACAAATATGACTCAGTCGCTGAAGCTGTGCCTTTGATAAATTCATTATCGTATGTTTGGGATGGCAGCTATTAGCCTCAAGTAATGCATTTTTTTGTAAATGTTTTTCTATAAAGATTGGTTATCATTGTCCCATCAAGGTCTTTCGTAACATTAATATCCAAGAAATCAATATTAGATGCCTCTATCTTATCCACAAATTTCAAGTCAAACTCATTTTTGAATTTAAATATACTACAAATTGTTGCCAGGTTTCTAATGTCCCAGAACAAATGCCCCAAAAGTCATCCAAAAAATGTTTCCACATAATCAATTAATTTTTATACAAGTTCATCTCATTATAGATCAAACCAGATTGCAAATACCCCATAAAGAGTTTGGCATAAAAAGGGGTAAACGTTGTACCCATTGTAGTACCCTTAGTCAGTAAGTAACATTGAGTACCAAAATAAAATACATTATGTCCTAAAACAATCTGTATTTAATAAGAAATTCAGAATGTTTTAATGAGTACAAACCAGACTCAGAAAGCTAGTACCTCACAGGTCTAATACCACCAAAATGGTGAATGCTTGTATATAGAGACTGTACATCTAGGGTACAAAGATAGGAATTATTGGATACCTGTACATCATTCATTAATTGCAAAAATTCAGTAAAGTCTTTCTGTCTTGTCCTTATCGAATTTAATAAAGGTTTAAGTTGATTTTCTAAATACATAGATAGGGGTTCAGTCAATGAACCCCCCTCCCATTACTATAGGTCTCCCAGGTGCAGAAACAGTTTTATGAATTTTGAGAAATATTTAAAATTGCTGTGGCCTCGGATCATCAATCACAAGCTGTCTATATAAAACATCTGATATTAGGGCATCATTTTTAGACTGCAAAAGAAATCTATCAATTTTACTTTTGAAATCAAAAGTTGGATCCAAAGGTAGTTTAAGTAATATCTACCATCATCCAATTGTCTCATAGCCTCTTTAGTATAATCAGATGTACCCATAAAACTGTTGTTCCGCCCTTATCTGCTTTAACTGTTATCAATTCTTTGTTATTAATCAACTTCACCAATGCCTGTTTCTCAACCTTGGTCAGGTTATTACCATAATTTCTAAATAAAACACTTTGCTTAGCATTTAGATCACTGTAATACTTGTTCTTCAAACATTTTGACCTTAGGGTGATAAAGTGGTTGGAAAGTAGATTTCTTTGCTTGAAATTCAGTATCCAGTTATCTATATTCATCATTCTTTGAGCTATACTAATATCTCAAATTCAGATTTCTGCAAAAATATTTAACATCCATACAAACATTATAATGAGATGTAAAATAAGATGGTACCTTTATTAAGTACACTCTTTTCCACAGCAGTTAAATCAAAATTAGTTAAATTCACAATTAAATTGTCTTCACTATCATCAGTCTCATTTCCATCAATCACATTCTGACCAGGTCCTTGAAAACTTTTTCCATGTTGTCTTCCAAGTGGCGTCCGATGTTTCCTTCCTCCTCTCCTAAAGGGCCCCCTTTATTTTTAGATGTCTTATATGCTGGCAGGCAACATCAAATCTATCCCCAGGGTCAGGCTCAGTGTCTGTACTAGGTGGGTTGGATGAAAATTCAGAGGCACTAAATAGTAGGTAGTCCACAGCTGAAAATGGAATCTCAAAAAAGGAATATTGAATATCATGTTATATAATGAATATTATGTTTCAATAAAGGATATTCCATTTTCAACTGTGGACTACCTGCTTTTTTATTATTTTGTAGTACGTATTTTAAAGGAAACCCCCACCCTCCACCCTCTCATAAAGTTGAACATACAGTTTCTTTTCTCTCTATAATATGGTTCCAGCATTGTGTAGGTACGAGAAACCTGCTTGTACTTTTTAAAACTTTTATTTCCTTGCACTGGAGTCAAAGGAAGGGAAAGCCCACCTACTTTTTTTAACTCAACTTATCACATACTTTGCAGAGAAATTTGTCTCCACCTGCATGACATATCATACACACAGTTAAATCTTTACTTTACCCTGTCAGGTACTGCTGTCAGTCTTAGGTGGACAATTAATCCTGCATATGTCAGGAACACAGCAGCTGATATAAAAGAAAGAAAGCTGTGGAACTGTTTTCCACTGTTTTTATTGCAGAGGTGAGGAAAACTTAACACTCCCCTTTCATAGTAAAACAAAGCAATTGTCAACTCTTCTGACAAATTTACATAAGCAGCAACACAGTATTGAAATGCCAAGCTTTAAATGTTGGCTATTTATAACAGTTTATATGTTAAGATAACTTAAATGTACTATCAAAGATTGCTGTGATGTTTAGAGAAAAGTCAAAATATTTTTTTCTTGTAAAACATCAAAGCATTTACCATTTTCAAGCCCCCCTCCCTCACACACACACACACACACACACACACACACACACACACACACACACACACACACACGCCAGAACTGCAGAAAGAGAGTCAGGTGGCAAACCTATCAACTAGGTGCACTGATACTGTTCATAAAAAAGGTCTTTTATACTTTTTGTGACATCCTTCCAGAGGGGAATGCATATCTGGTAGATGCAGATCCAGTGTAAGAGATTCCCACTGACATTGATTCAGTCCTTACATTGTTAGAGTGAAACCATAATATACAGCTGAATTTACTTTAACATACAGTTACTATGTGCCCTTACATTAAAAACACTAAGAAAATGAAATCAGAAGTACTAAACTGTTTAAATTTACACACGCACACACACTCATATGCATTTGTACACATGTACTTTACACACATACACATATACAGAAACACATACTATATATATATATATATATATATATATATATATATATATATATATATATATATATATATATATAAGTATGTGTGTGTGTGCGTACAATGAATTATTTAATTATTTATAATAAACAGCATAGTATAGTTAAGCATTTTTAATGTATACATTGTAGTAAATGTTACTCAATGATTTACTTGGTCACCATCACACATTGGCTATGTGTTGCACATGCAATCTTGGTCAATGTTTTTTTCTTTGCATTTAATAATTGTTATTATCTTTGCCAATGTATTTATTTTTTATCATTTGTTTACCAGGAAAGTCCAGTTTGGAATGAAGCTAATTTTCAGTAGAGGCCCAGGGGGAAACATTCCAGATACATCTTTGAATTGTGGGAGGAAACCAGACTACCCAGAGGAAACCTACACAAATGGAGGGAGGACATGCAGTCTCTGTAAAGAAGGTACCCCAGCCAAGAATCAAACCAGAGAACCTCTTGCTGTGAGGTGACAACGCTACCGCTGCACCACTGTGCCATCACCATGTCATGTAATCCAAGTTGTGGCTGAAAAGGGTCCTGGGACCAGTTCACTTTCCTGGTTACCAAAGTATAAATAAATATGAAATAGAAAAAAGGAGGATGAACATGACAGAAATAATTGAGGAACTAGTAAAACACATTTTAAGTCTGCATCATTCATGAGAGAGAAAAATCTTCCCACTAAATGCATTGGGAAGTAGCAGACAGACTAAGTTTAGAGCCCTACTACTTGTCACTTTTGAATGTACAGCAAGGATCATTTACTGCAGTGAGAGTTTTCACACCTCAGCATGAGAGTGTAGGGGGGAGGGTTTGTCAAATCTATTAGGACTACAAAAGACTCCTCTTACAAAAACCTATTTTTATCTACTTTCTTTTGCTGCAAGTAGCCAACAGCTGTTTATAGCATAGAACAAGCTCTGACAGACACATAAATAAGTCTCGGTCATGTAAACATAGAAGCAGCTCTGTTAAGAAGGTGTGTTTAGATAACAGTGCTTCACAGTCCTGCCATTCATTCTTAATGGCATGATAAAACAGCACCACTTCTTTATGTCTAGCATGAGTCATATAAAGAGGACTTGAAATGCTTTCTGGGAAGAAGGAATGAAAGCAAGAAAACGAGATCACATTAACAAGGAAGGTCCCATCATCCGCCATTTTGAGAGAGACATTAAAATTGTAAAAGAAGCACTTGGAGTGATTTTTAGGCATTAAAATAGCTCAAAAACAAAGATTCCATGAATAAAATATGTTTTCTTTTTTGAGTTCTAAGATGGAGTTTTCCTTTAAAGTTCCAGTTTTATTAGTGAACTAGGTAAATAACATATTTGAAGGAGTGAACTTCACACCCTCCATACTGCAAAGTTTCTGCTTCATTTATATGGCTAATTAGCATACAGCTGTTCCCTGGAATGTGTCATTAGCATTCAATACAGCCACGAAGACAGCCCACCATGGCAATACATGTCTTCATGCTAAAGCACCATGGTCGGTCTCTCTCTGAATATGGAGAAGTTACTGCAAGGTGTATACTTTATGTACATCTCATGGTAACCTTTCTGAATTTCACATTATGTCTTTATCCACTGGGTCAGTGCAAAACATTTGCCTTGAAATTTAGGAGTCATTTGTTGCAATGGAAAGATTTCAGTAAGCAGATGTGTTTTTCCCATGCTGGCAAAGATGCTCAGTAATCCCAGCTTATGCTGTTGCATATCTAACCAGAAGGACATTCTCAAATTGTTTTCTCCAATGTAAACAAAGGCCATGTTACAATCAACCTTGATTCTTTTTAACCCAGATGATACGTCCTTAGTTTTGATATTGTAGACTCCATACAAAGTCTAGTTAAGTCTATGTCTCCTTTACTCACAACACAGGTAGTAATTCCTAAGATGTACAGTAATTGGGCTTGCTAGGTCATGGTATCCGGGTTGTGGGTTTTCATGTCTGACTTGGTACATTTTTTTAACCCCAGGTGTTTGATTTTCATGAGCATTCTTCGCTGCCATTGTAAGGTGATTGATTCACTGTGATCAGTGGGAAAATTGTATGGTATAAGTTTAAAGGACACATATAAGAAGAAAGAAAAGGATACCAACACTTTAAACCACTATAAAGACAGATATTTTTATCAGTTTTGCAAGGGTCTGCAGTACCTTTTGAAAATATAAAAATATATTATTTTTATCATTATTAGAATGCTAAAGTTGGTATTTGAAGTACAGCTGGAATAACAGGCAGGTTTGGCCATGGATTATGAAATTAAGCAGAAAATAGACTATTACAATTCTTCCAAGATAATTCATTTGTTATTACAGTCTAATTGTTTCAGCAGCCTATGAAATAGCTTTACACATGATATCCCCAGATGGTCAGTACAGAAATCAGACTGATTATAGAATTTGCTGTTAGAGATAGAAGGATTTGAGTTCCTATCAGAAGACCGAAGATGCATTCTGTCGAATGCGTCTTGGTTGAACTTTAAATGTCGAAAATGCAAAATGCCGAAGGGGCATATAAGTGAATTCTTTCCCTGGGAAAGAAATCACTTGGCCGCTTCTGTCACTTTGCCATTTTCGGCACTGTAGTGGGATCTCAGAGTTGGAATATTTAAGTAGGGGGGGGTGTTTAGTGTGGTTTTTTTTTTTTTTTTGGGAACAGCGATTTTATTTCCCTGGGGAAAAAAAAAATGTTGTTCTGGTAGTTCACTCTTTTTAGTTTTTGATGTTTTTGGCTTGATATAACAGCGTTCGATTTTTTGATAATTTGCTGTTATAATATAGACTCAAGAATTCTATGCAGTTAGCAAAAACAAGGCCTGGAGCTGAATGTAGCTCAGATCATCAGCTTTTTATCACCACATTTAGAATTAAATTAAAGAAAACATGAATAAAGTTTCCACACCACTGGGCTATAAACCATCAATATTTCCAATGAATATGTAGAGTTGCAAAGAACAGCAATAAAAGATAATGATGCATATTAAATGATTAGTGTGAATAAATAGAACCAGACAATCACATAGGAAAAACAAGATATCTATTCAAGAAGACTGGTAATATTAAGGGAAACTTTCAGGTAAGAATGGGCATAATAAAAGACAAACGTTGGAGAGACCTAACAAAAGCAGAAGATGCTAAGAGAATATGGCAAGAATATACAGAATAACAATACAAGAAAGATTGTGTTTACTTTATGCGCTCAAAACACGAAAAACCTGAATCCAAATAGCGCGACACATAAAGAGCGAACCGCAAATACGTCAAACGTACTAAAGCACGAAATTTAAAACCTCGAACCATCAAAGTCGGCCAACCCACCACCCCCAACACACTACCTACCCAAACACAATAAAAAAAACACATACATACACTAACCAAAACCCTACTTCTAACCCTAACTTAATGCACCAAAACCCTACTGCTAACCCTACACTAAACTCCACATACACAACTATCTATGCACTATCCTTAATCCCTCCCTAACCCTAAGGTCTGTAACTACTGCACACTTCCCATACGGAGCTGTACTCAAACAAACTAAATATTCCACACACGTACATTCAATAAAACATTGCACTAAACCTTACATACATTACCTACACAAAACCTTACATCCGCTACCTATCTATGCACTTACCTTAACCTCTCCCTAACCCTAAGGTCCGTAACTATCGCACACTTATCTTACGGAGCTATACTGCAGGTGGGCCAACTATGCGAATTTGATATTTCCACTTTCACAGTTTCGTTTATTCGACATATTCACGGATCGCTATTTAATATCACACTATTTGGATTTGGGTTTTTCAGCTTTCGCGCGCGTAAAGTAGACCAGAAAGATCAAACCATCACTGACACATACAATGGTGTGTTCTCTGATCTAGAACCAGACATCCTACAGAATAAAGTTAAATGGGCCTTTGGAAACCTTACTAATAACAAGGCTGCAGAAAGTGATGAAATTCTAGTTAAATTGTTTATAATCTTGTAAAATAATGCTATTACTGTGTTGCATAGAAATGACTAACATATTTGGAAAGTGGCCGTTGGATGGAAAAAGGTCAGTTTAAATGGGTCTATATTAAATAGACGAAAGATCAAAATTTAGAACGCTCACATGTGCATAAATTCAGCAACTCAAAATCGCTATTGGGGGGGGGGCTGTACCCCCCCCACACACTAAATATACAGTATATTTCAACTCCGAGATCGCACTATAGTGAGGAAAGGGCAAATATTCCGATCTTCACTGAACTGTGATCCAAAAAAATAAATATCAAGTTGCTGAATTTCCGCTCATGTGAGCGTTCAACATTTTGATCTTTCGTTGATATAAAGTAGACCCATTTAAATTTCAATCCCCAAAAATGACAATGCCATAGAATGATCAAAGTATCGAACAATTGCATTTATTTCATATGTTAAGAGGTCAATGTTCAAGATCCTGCAAGCTAAATTTAGAGCAATATATGGTTTAAAAATGCCAGATGTGCAGGTTGGTTTTAGAAGTGGCAGAGGCACAAGAGATCAAATCCCAACAACTGCTGGATAATGGAAAAAGCAAAAGAGTTCCAGAAAAATGTTCTCTTCTGCTTTATTGACTACTCTAAAGCCTTTGACTGTGTTCGTGTCATGTCCTTAGAAAATTGAGATACCAGGTCACATTATTTGCCTCCTGAGGAATTTTTATGAAGAACAAGAAACAACCATTATGACTGAATATGGAGCAACTGACAGGTTCAGGACTGGAAAATAAGTACACCAATGCTGTATATTGTTGCCCTGTTTATTTGATTTTTATGTTGAATATATCATGCAAAATTCTGGGATAGATGGATCAGATGCTGGAATCAAAACTGATAGGAGAAATATTAACAGGCTCAAGTATGAAGATGATACCAGTGTGATGGCTAAAAGTAAGGAAGAGTTGAAAAGCCTGTTCATGAAGGTGAGCGAAAGTACAAAACCTGACTTGGTGCTCAACATTAAAAAAAAAAAGATATTATGTCATCTAGCCATATAAATTCTTAGTAAATAAACAGGAAAGTAGTAGAGGCAGTGACATAGCTCTTTCTCCATGGCTCCATGATCTCTGCACATAGTGACTGCAGACATGAAATTAAAAGGCGCTTGCTTTTCAGAAGGAAAGCTATAACAAACCTGGCTAAGATTCTCTAAAAGATGATGTTATATTGTCAACAAAGGTCCATATATCAATGCTGTGGTTTTCAAGTAATAACTTATGACTGTGAGAGCTGGACTATAAGCAAGGCTATACACTGGAAAATGTATTTTTTTAATTTTGGTGGAGGACAAAACTTTTTGAGAATTGTGTGGACTACGAGAATATCAAATCAGTCAGTATGTAAGGAAATAAACCTACTGTTCACTGGAAAGCTTGTTAATAAAACTAAAAATCTTTTATTTGGGTCGCATAATATGAAGAGAGGGTTCACTTGAGAAAACACTGATGCCAGGAAAGATCTACGGCAGAAGAAGGAGTAGAAGGGGAACAGAAAGGCTAAGATGGACAGACAACATTATTGAAGCAAGGAATATGAATTTGTAAGAACTAGATAAAGATTAAATTGTTGGACAGATGTTTAACATATTTTTGTTTTAACCAGTGTAATTGTGGATTTTAGAAATATTAACATGGTCATTTTAAATATATGCTGTTATTCCTTAAATAGATGTGACTAGCACTTTAAATTTTTTTAGCTGGGATGTCATGTGACTTACTGAGCTGGGATGTCATGTGACTTACTGAGAGGGTTATTTAAACTGTTTCTTGTGAATGAAATACTTGTATCTGATGAAGTTCGACTATTTGGTGTGGACGAAAAGCACTTTACAATAAATTAATTTGTTGTTCCAGATGTGGTGCCTTATTCTTTGGGATTTTGCAGTTTGTTTTCTTGTGTTCCATTGGAATGAGTGCTACGATGTGTTAGGAACTGCACTTCATGGTCAGTGTGAATGCTACAATTTATATTAGGAGCCACACTACAGCAGAGTTCATGGTCAGTGTGAGTGCTACGAAATGTTAGGAGCTGCACTACATCAGAGTACATGGTCAGTGCGAGTGCTACAAAATGGTAGGAGCTGCACTACATGGCCAGTGCGAGTGCTACGAAATGTTAGGAACTGCACTTCAGCAGAGTACATGGTTAATGTGAGTGCTAAAAAATGTAAGGAGCTGCACTACAGCAAAGTACATGGTCAGTGTGAGTGCTACGAAATGTTAGGAGCTGCACTACATCAGAGTACATGGTCAGTGCGAGTGCTACAAAATGGTAGGAGCTGCACTATATGGCCAGTGCGAGTGCTACGAAATGTTAGGAACTGCACTTCAGCAGAGTACATGGTTAATGTGAGTGCTAAAAAATGTAAGGAGCTGCACTACAGCAAAGTACATGGTCAGTGTGAGTGTTGCAAAATGCTAGGAGCGGCACTTCAGCAGAGTACATGGTCAGTGTGAGTGCTACAAAATGTTAGGGGCTGCACAACATGGTCAGTGTGAATGCTACAAAATATATTAAGAGACACGCTACAGCAGAGTACCTGGTCAGTGTGAGTGCTATGAAATGTTAGAAGCTGCAGTACATCAGTGTACATGGTCAGTGGGACAGCTATTAGATGTAAGGCAGGCTAGCCATACCTCTCAACCTCTTAGGACAAGAACTCTGGACAAAGCCAAAAATAATAGAGGCACAATAGCTCAAAAATAAGGACAAATTTTAAATATTGCTGTTATAAGCTTAGAAAGTTGTTAGACCAAAAAGATTTTGTGTTACCATGCATTTTCTGAGGTATATAAAGTCTGAAACTTAAACGTCTGTTATTATTTAGTGACATCAATCCTCAATGACTTGCCAGGAAACCACATATTTTAGGAGGAACAGACTAAAATATGAGGCAAAAATCTTGACACTCTGTGAAAATCTTGGCAGTAGAGAGTTATGAGGCTAGCACACTCTAGCCATTACATTCCAATATTCACAATGCAAGCAATACATAGCCACAGCTAACAGTCAGCAAACACAAGAAGGCAGCATAGATGAATACAGATGCCATTGTAGGTATGCACAACAAAGTGGCAACCCTGTTCATCATAAAATGGCAAGAAAATGGGGTAATTAGGAAAGCAGGAGAGGACAGAACAGCAATCATAGGTAAACAGAGAAGGAGACGCATAAGGTATGAACATGAGGTAGGAAGGTTATTTATTTCTGGAGATATGCAAGTGCAAACAGACAGGTATGACACACACACAAATGGTGGGATGAGGGGTGATATGAATGAACACAAACTAAAAGACAGTGCACATTTTATGATATAGATGGTTGGACAACTAACAAGGAATGACAAATCATGCATATGGAAGGGTAAACACTGGGAAGGAGATATGATGGGCTCCTGGCATGGTTGTCTGCGGCTCTGGCTCTGATGGCAACAGACCCAGGCACCACCCACAAAGCCATATGCTCCTTTGGGGTTTCACTGGGTTGGAGAACAAGTAGTTACACTACAAGGTGCTCTGTATTGCCAAGGTTGCCATCTAGCTGACAGCTTATCTTTGCTAGTGACACACCTCTGCTGATATCAGCAGACCAGAAGAAACTTATCTACTCAACCTTCAAAGAAGGAGTCTTCAGCCACCTCTGGAAGGCAGACAACAGAGGGCACCAGTTATACCTCAAGCTGAGGAACCACTGTACTACTTCTAAAGGGCACACACAGTGAGCACAGGTGATATAGTTCCAGATTCAGCAGTTGGAGAAGTCATATTTGAGCAGTGCTTCTCCTCTCCTTTTCCACATCTGGACCTATGGAAGAATACCATAGTGGGAATAAATTATCACACACACACACACACACACACACACACACACACACACACACACACACACACACACACACACACACACACACACACACACACACACACACACACACACACACACACACACATACAAACATACACTTGTGTATACTCTGCTGCACACACACACACACACACACGTGTGCATACTCTGCTACACACACACACACACACACACACATGCACACACATGCGCATACACACACACACACACACACACACACACACACACACACACATGATCGCACATACACACACACACACACACACACACACACACACACACACACATACAAACATACACGTGTGCATACTCTGCTACACACACACACACACACACACACACACACACACACACACACGCAAACATACACATGTGTGCATACTCTGCTAAACACACACACACACACACACACACACACATGCACACACACACTGCTACAAACAAAATCAGAGGTGTACAGTGAACAGGTATGGAAAAAATATACACTCTGCTGCGAGAGCAGGTGATCCTGCCTTTTGCAGCTCCCAGCCAGGTTCTACTGATGACCCACTGCAGCTACAAGACCAAGTATACACTGCCAGTCATACAAGTACAACACTGTACATAGTACAAGACAACAGTTTATTCAGTAAATAAAAGCTTATAGTACATCTACTGCTCACTTTCCTGAGGGCCAGAGCATGTCAGAATGACACCAGTGGAGGTCATATATAGATGATGCACTGCTCATCAATACAGGGGGTGCACATGGCAAAGTTCGGCACCTGTTCAAATTTGTTCCAGGTGCCCTCCTTCATCAAGTATCTATCAAATTGACCCAGCAGGTGTCACATGGTCTGTCTACAGGAAAACAAGAACATCTTCCTGTGGTAGCCATAGACACTTGTAGGTCCACTCCAGCAGCAATGTGGTAAACTTGTGTACACAGACACATATATGTGAATCATCTGCCCTGCAATTTAGTTCTGCATCATGGCAGTACAAAAGTACACATGACATATGCACAAATATACATGTCACCTACTTCAAGCTAAACATGATGTATATAACTTGCATCGGTATTCATTGGACCAACGCATAGATATTTACCTCTATCTAACTTTATCAGCAGAACCCCTATGTTACCTGCTAGTGTTTGTTCAATATAAAGTGCCACCATCATTTTGCTGAATACTCCTAACAAACATACTACTAAGATATATATGAGTTGAAGAAAATGTGCTGTACATGTGTAGCTTTACTGTTAAGGAAGATGTCCTGCCCAGTAAACTACCTCATCCATGAATACAAACCCATGGTGGATGCCAGGGACAGTGAAGCACATCTAACTGCATGCACAAATGAGACACAATCACAGTAGCTTGTCAAGTAATGTCTGGCTGTGGGTGGGGCCCAGCTGTGAATATAAGTTACTGGTGGGGTTTTACATGCCACAAAGGGTGTTGGATTCCATCTCTGTACATATAGGCATGGGTAAAGTACCTAAAGGAGGATGAGAAGGGGCATAGCACTAAATGCCATTACCCACATACATCCAATGACGCCATAGTCATAATTATGTGAATGTCACAGTGTGGCATATTTAACTAATGACTGGCATGTTTCACCCTTTCATTTGCAAGGAGAAAGATACTGTAGGCTGTTTGTACATATGGCATATCCCTTCTTGTGAAAGTATCTGCAGATGAATATTATTGGTATCAGAGTTGTCAGGGAGTGGTGCAGGCTCTGAATGCTGTGGGTGGCCATAATAAGCACCTTCAACAGATGTGATAGAGCATTACTCACATGATAATCTATGCAAAGGATAAGTTATGGGACATTGACACACAATTGCATCACAGGCTGCAGACCACTACCACAGAAGCAGCTCACAGATATTGATGTGCTTTTATGAGGCTGACCCCACTGGCCAGGTGGATCAGCCTCTCCTATGAGGTGATGACTTGGATATAGGAGCAGGCCAAGCACCAACCACCAGTGAGTAAGTAGGAGAAGCTCTACTGTAGTAATGTCCATTACAGTACATTATAGCCCATACCACTGCATAATTAAAGTGAGGGACTGACAAAGGCACAAATTCATATCTGTCCTCCCAGGCATCTCTTGTCTATAAAATACAGCAATGTACACACAGCAAGTTGCATCACCCAGTGTGTTCTATATCAGTTCTTCCATGAGTAATACTATGCATGTCATTGGAGGATATGGTGGCATATGTCTGTGGGATAAGAATGGTGACATATGTATTCATATTTCTACAAGTTCCACTGGTGGAGGGTGCAGCAGAGCAGAATAACACAGGGCTGAGGTTGATATCCATGGCTGCCGCTGCTGGCAATGTGAGGATGGTATATTCCAATGACACAGCAGGTGGACTGTCTGCAATATAGCTAAGGAAGGGGCCACACACATCCACCATTCCATAGGATTCTTTAAATGTAATGACAGAGCACACAGCCTCATTAGAGCATGAAAGTCATTGTGTACCTAAGAGTCCTACATGACCTCCATCTGTGTCACTAGACCACACAGTTTCTGATATATGTTCTACCTCTGAGGTGGACATATCCATCAGAGAGAAGAAATGTGAGGTAGTGACATGACCAAAGGGCTCTTCCTGTTGTGGTTGAATCTCCTCATATCAGTTAGGATACATACAGGTCAGTGATCCAGATGCAGATATTGGCTACTATCAACATTGTGGAGATGGTAAATGTGCTCAGCTGCTTGGGTGGAGGACCTGCACCAATTACTCAGTGACATGAGATATAGCTATAAGGAGAAAATAGTACTACTAAGCTATGTTGCCTCCACAGGTGCATCCAGGAGACACACTGTAACCATAATTGCTCTGTCTCTGAAAGCTACTCAGTCTGTGGCCATGGGAGGCATCAAGTGTGAGGAAGTCAGGCATAGGGCATCTTAAGTGAGACTACACAGACCATAGATGGTATCAGTGCTGCCAAGTGACTGGGGGCACTGCTCATCAGGCTGAGCACATGGGACACCCCATCCAGGTGTGCACCCATGTTGCTGTACTTCTTCCTCTTTCCTACCATGTACTAGATTAAGCCTCACATCACAAACCAGCATAGTGGTCATCAGTAAATGTCATACCATGGCAGCACAATCCTGCCACTGGAGGATGAAATCCTTAACTCCCCACAACCTTGCATACTACCTGGCTACCATTTTACTTAAAACAAAAAAAACCCTCTGAAAATGCAGACACGCTGACTGTAGAATAACTTTTATTCAACTCACAAACTCACAAAGCAGCTTTCCATATTTACCTCCCATGATTTTCCCAACTGTATGGTGCTTCAGTCAACTATCACTTTGTCCTCCCAGTCTGTTCAAGCGATGACAACTGTGCTCTGCTCAGCCTCCAACCTGTGTGGGTACAATGATGTCTGAAGCTCAGCGTGGCCAGTCCATGCACTGCCATGCATAGCCTGGGTTTCTTAATGCATTCCTCATTTTCTTTGGCATTATTGTTAAAGTGGCCCATAGTTATGGACCAGATGTCACCTTCTTGCCAATGGTGCAAAGCATTTTTCCTCCCCCTGCCTCAGCCATGGTTTTGCTGCTGCTTTATGTTCCTCCCCAGCTCTCTGCTCTGCCCTTCTGCTGTTGCTATACCTTCTATGGGACATCCTGCCATGATGTTTACCTGTTGCTCCCTTTGTTTGTACAATACCATGTTGTGGAACATGGCATGGCCCTTCTGCTGTTGCTATACCTTCTATGGGACATCCTGCCATGATGTTTACCTGTTGCTCCCTTTGTTTGTACAATACCATGTTGTGGAACATGGCATGGCCCTTCTGCTGTTGCTATACCTTCTATGGGACATCCTGCCATGATGTTTACCTGTTGCTCCCTTTGTTTGTACAATACCATGTTGTGGAACATGGCATGGCCCTTCTGCTGTTGCTATACCTTCTATGGGACATCCTGCCATGATGTTTACCTGTTGCTCCCTTTGTTTGTACAATACCATGTTGTGGAACATGGCATGGCCCTTCTGCTGTTGCTATACCTTCTATGGGACATCCTGCCATGATGTTTACCTGTTGCTCCCTTTGTTTGTACAATACCATGTTGTGGAACATGGCATGGCCCTTCTGCTGTTGCTATACCTTCTATGGGACATCCTGCCATGATGTTTACCTGTTGCTCCCTTTGTTTGTACAATACCATGTTGTGGAACATGGCATGGCCCTTCTGCTGTTGCTATACCTTCTATGGGACATCCTGCCATGATGTTTACCTGTTGCTCCCTTTGTTTGTACAATACCATGTTGTGGAACATGGCATGGCCCTTCTGCTGTTGCTATACCTTCTATGGGACATCCTGCCATGATGTTTACCTGTTGCTCCCTTTGTTTGTACAATACCATGTTGTGGAACATGGCATGGCCCTTCTGCTGTTGCTATACCTTCTATGGGACATCCTGCCATGATGTTTACCTGTTGCTCCCTTTGTTTGTACAATACCATGTTGTGGAACATGGCATGGCCCTTCTGCTGTTGCTATACCTTCTATGGGACATCCTGCCATGATGTTTACCTGTTGCTCCCTTTGTTTGTACAATACCATGTTGTGGAACATGGCATGGCCCTTCTGCTGTTGCTATACCTTCTATGGGACATCCTGCCATGATGTTTACCTGTTGCTCCCTTTGTTTGTACAATACCATGTTGTGGAACATGGCATGGCCCTTCTGCTGTTGCTATACCTTCTATGGGACATCCTGCCATGATGTTTACCTGTTGCTCCCTTTGTTTGTACAATACCATGTTGTGGAACATGGCATGGCCCTTCTGCTGTTGCTATACCTTCTATGGGACATCCTGCCATGATGTTTACCTGTTGCTCCCTTTGTTTGTACAATACCATGTTGTGGAACATGGCATGGCCCTTCTGCTGTTGCTATACCTTCTATGGGACATCCTGCCATGATGTTTACCTGTTGCTCCCTTTGTTTGTACAATACCATGTTGTGGAACATGGCATGGCCCTTCTGCTGTTGCTATACCTTCTATGGGACATCCTGCCATGATGTTTACCTGTTGCTCCCTTTGTTTGTACAATACCATGTTGTGGAACATGGCATGGCCCTTCTGCTGTTGCTATACCTTCTATGGGACATCCTGCCATGATGTTTACCTGTTGCTCCCTTTGTTTGTACAATACCATGTTGTGGAACATGGCATGGCCCTTCTGCTGTTGCTATACCTTCTATGGGACATCCTGCCATGATGTTTACCTGTTGCTCCCTTTGTTTGTACAATACCATGTTGTGGAACATGGCATGGCCCTTCTGCTGTTGCTATACCTTCTATGGGACATCCTGCCATGATGTTTACCTGTTGCTCCCTTTGTTTGTACAATACCATGTTGTGGAACATGGCATGGCCCTTCTGCTGTTGCTATACCTTCTATGGGACATCCTGCCATGATGTTTACCTGTTGCTCCCTTTGTTTGTACAATACCATGTTGTGGAACATGGCATGGCCCTTCTGCTGTTGCTATACCTTCTATGGGACATCCTGCCATGATGTTTACCTGTTGCTCCCTTTGTTTGTACAATACCATGTTGTGGAACATGGCATGGCCCTTCTGCTGTTGCTATACCTTCTATGGGACATCCTGCCATGATGTTTACCTGTTGCTCCCTTTGTTTGTACAATACCATGTTGTGGAACATGGCATGGCCCTTCTGCTGTTGCTATACCTTCTATGGGACATCCTGCCATGATGTTTACCTGTTGCTCCCTTTGTTTGTACAATACCATGTTGTGGAACATGGCATGGCCCTTCTGCTGTTGCTATACCTTCTATGGGACATCCTGCCATGATGTTTACCTGTTGCTCCCTTTGTTTGTACAATACCATGTTGTGGAACATGGCATGGCCCTTCTGCTGTTGCTATACCTTCTATGGGACATCCTGCCATGATGTTTACCTGTTGCTCCCTTTGTTTGTACAATACCATGTTGTGGAACATGGCATGGCCCTTCTGCTGTTGCTATACCTTCTATGGGACATCCTGCCATGATGTTTACCTGTTGCTCCCTTTGTTTGTACAATACCATGTTGTGGAACATGGCATGGCCCTTCTGCTGTTGCTATACCTTCTATGGGACATCCTGCCATGATGTTTACCTGTTGCTCCCTTTGTTTGTACAATACCATGTTGTGGAACATGGCATGGCCCTTCTGCTGTTGCTATACCTTCTATGGGACATCCTGCCATGATGTTTACCTGTTGCTCCCTTTGTTTGTACAATACCATGTTGTGGAACATGGCATGGCCCTTCTGCTGTTGCTATACCTTCTATGGGACATCCTGCCATGATGTTTACCTGTTGCTCCCTTTGTTTGTACAATACCATGTTGTGGAACATGGCATGGCCCTTCTGCTGTTGCTATACCTTCTATGGGACATCCTGCCATGATGTTTACCTGTTGCTCCCTTTGTTTGTACAATACCATGTTGTGGAACATGGCATGGCCCTTCTGCTGTTGCTATACCTTCTATGGGACATCCTGCCATGATGTTTACCTGTTGCTCCCTTTGTTTGTACAATACCATGTTGTGGAACATGGCATGGCCCTTCTGCTGTTGCTATACCTTCTATGGGACATCCTGCCATGATGTTTACCTGTTGCTCCCTTTGTTTGTACAATACCATGTTGTGGAACATGACATACACAATGAATACCTTGCTGCACATGCGCAAACCCTACTGACATTCTCTTCTGGGGGTGTCTAAACATTGGAAGCATCCCGTCAGTAGTCTGAATACCTGCTACCCTGTGTTTCAAATTTCAACATGAGCGGTTTTATAGGGCACTTCCTGCTTGGTCTGTGAATTGCAAATTGAAGTTGTCAACCAGCGATCTAGGCCATATCCAGCATTTTCTGCAGCACACAACAAACAGCATATTATATGTGGCCTATTCCCATCATGTATGGTACCTCTGTGTATGAACATCTCTGTTTGGCATGAGTGTGCATGTACTGTCCGTGTGATCCTATAGAAAGCCCCCTCACAGGAACCACTGGTACAGCTGGGACTTGTGTCAGATGTGTGAATCATATGATCTGCCTGGGCAGTACATGGGCAGATCTACTTGACAAGTTCGAAGTTTAAAAACTTCAAACTGCAAAT
>NC_056735.1:213277550-213375050 GCF_019279795.1 Protopterus annectens
GTGTAGAGAAAATTTAAGCTCTAGAATACATTGCATGCATATAGTGATACTGTACAAAGCCACTCCAAATAAGCCTTGCTGCTCAGTCACAGTTACTATTTGGATAGTAATATTGCACAGTAATGATTGGACACCCTTTGGTAAGGGCCTTTTTAGTTACTGATAAGTAAGGGTCCTTGTGACAGTGACTACTACCTTATAGCATGGACAGAAGGGGCACAGCTAGTGAACCTGTGCCAGCCTTCCCCAGGAGTGCCCGTGTGGTTGTATATAAATCATATCTCAAAATGTGTGCGTGTGTGTGTATGTGTGTGTGTGTGTGTGTGTGTCAGCTACTTGGGGAAGGACACAAAGCACTGGTTGGACAGAGAGAGTGCTAGGATGACTCGGCTTGGCACCCTGGCTAAGGACCCCACTCTATAGCTGTGCCAGTGGGGAGTCTTATTGGGGATCTGGAGAGAAAGGGAGAAACCAGCCCCAGACTGACTGTGATCTCTGTGTGCTTTTAAGGGGAAATTGTACTTTACTGTGTGTGTATTTGTTATCATTCCCAATGCTGATGCCCCTCACTGGTGTTAGTGGTGAGGATTGAGGCTCCTTGATTACTGGGCCAGTGCACGGGCATCATAAGTGCAACCCTGTATCCTACATGGTATGATCTATTCATAAATAATAAAAGCAAAATAAAAACTCAGCTAGTGCAAACCTATATCCTACATGGTATGGCCCTTTCATAAAAGTTTGACTTGGCTTGTGCTGCTCCATCAAGAAACAGTCTGAATCAGCAAACCCATAGAATTGCCTTTTATGAGAGATGCCTATGTTAATAGCGGCACCCTAAGTCAGCGTTTCTCATACTTCTATATTTGATTAAGACTAAAACAATAGTTTATTGTATATGTGCCTCTACTAAGTGTTTTTTACTTTATATTTTCTAGTTAATTCTAGTGTGCTTACACCTGCTGACTATTTGGCTACTTAAGTGCCTCAGTTTGTTTTACATTACTGCTTATTCTGTAAAGGCTCTGGCTTACTCTCTAGTTTTGGCCTTTTGATATTTTTTATCCGCTGAACTCTGTCGATGATTACATTGTTATTTACCACTGGTCTTTATCAACAAATGCTTTATTCTGTGATTATTGTCTGACATTTTACAGAGCTTTTAGCCTTGTTGTAGTATTTAAAAGGGTCTACTACAGCGTCCTGCACTAGCAACCCTGGTGTCCATATAGCGCTCTATAACAGCGTTTAGCGACACTTAAATTTACACTCCAACACAGCATTTAATGCTCCTAACTAACTAATATGCTTTACTCTGTGATTACTGTCCTACATAGTACCGAGCATTTAGCCTTGTTGTAATATTCAAAGGGTCTACTACAGCGTTCTGTACTATACACCTTGGTGTCCATATAACGCTCTCTAACAGTGTTTAGCGACACTTAAATAAGACTCCTATACAGCATATAGTGCTCCTAACTATCTAATATGATTTACATGAGAAGTGTGACCTAATTGCTTTTTTTAACAAATGTGAAATTCATGTTTAAATTAGAAGTGTGTTAGTTAACCATTTTAATTCTTAGCTTGTTGATGTTTAAATATCCTTTCTTTTCTCTCTTCACTATCTCACTCTCTTTCCCAGATTTTCTCTACCCTTCCTACGGGACCCAGTTATACCATATAAAAGAAGTTTTGCCCTCCTGGAAGACCTGAACTGTGTCCAGTAAATCCCATTACAAGACATTTGTCGGGGAGCAACTCATATCAAACAGAAAGACTGCCTAAGTATGTTGATGCTATATATTTATCCCTGAATATTCCACCTGCGTGCCTAGCCTACCTACCTGCCCAGGACTACCAGCAGCCAGCAACAGTCCCCTATATCTTTCTGACCAGACCCTCATTCCTACTCTGCTATTACTATCATTAGTATCCCTACCATTTCTCCCTTAATTACTGCTGTATGTCTTACTTTTATTCCTATCTCTATCTTATTTTTTTCCTACATATATCTGCTTCTATAACTTTGCCTTCTACGTAGCCCCCTTACACTTCTCGTTTTTCCTCCTCTGAATCTTTGCCTAACTTACTGGTTTTCTGCCTTCTACCTGGATCTGTACTCTAGTATATTCTCTATTCCTTTCCCCTGCCCAAACTACCCCCTATCTTAACCTGCCTACTATAGATCTGCTTATAACATACCCCAATACTTCTTACTATTTATACTACCAGTTTTACCTTACCTACTGTTATTATACCTGGCTGATTGTTTCCTCTCAGCAATTTTCTACTCCTTTGGCTCTACCCGCTCCGTTCGCCCTTCGGGCTCACTCCGCTCCCCTCCCTGCCCCCAAATCCCACCCACCCCTGGGACCTCTACATTTATCCCCACATAACCACACCCACCACACTCCCTAGCCAATCAGAACATATTCTTCTTTCCACCCACTCCATAGTAGTCTTCTCCCTCACCCACCCTTTCCCTCTCTGAACACATACCTATTACATACAATCCCCACTCATCTCAACATGTCCTACACTCACCTTCCTCTCCTACCACTAACTCTTTTAACTATTCTTACCTCTACCTACCTCATAACCTACTATGAACAACCTTTAAATCCTACCTTTTGTACTCCACACAAACACACCCTAGCTACCCCCCAACTGCACTCACAACCCATCTCAGTCCCATATACAGCAACTCATATCTTGAACCTAAATATCATCGTCTCTCACACATCAAATACCTTATTCTTCGACTCACAGAACACTTGTACTGCATCAAACCCTCACAACTAACTAACCTTATTCAAGGTTTATCATTAATTGATGGGGACATCCACCCCAACCCAGGCCCAAACACAGACATACCATCCCCTAATTCCCAACAATTGAAACCTATGTCTACACCACAAACTAAACCTCCCAAATCTCTCACAATAGCTCATCTTAACATCCGTAGCATATGTAACAAACTTCCTGCTCTTCATGCCCTACTAGAAGTCCAACAGTTTGACATTCTCTGTCTTACTGAAACCTGGCTCAAACCCACAATAAAGGATAATGAAATTATCCCTTCTGGCTATAACATCCTAAGACAAGACCGTCTTAATAAAAAAGGGGGAGGAGTAGCTATACTCTTCAAAACTGGACTGGAAGTAAGTAAATCAGCTCTTACCCCACCACATGACTCTAATGCTGAAGTGATTATTTCCAAACTCTCCCTTAACCCACACAAAACTATTAATATTATCTGCACTTATCTTCCCCCAGGCAACAATCCCCCCATATTAGAAGACCTACTTAACTGGTTTTCAATTAATCTCCTTCAAGAAACAATACTACTAGGTGACTTTAATATTGATTGGAACATGTGCAGACAAACTAATCCATCTACCATTATTAACCTGCATGGATTCCATCAAACCATTAACTCCACAACTTGAACAAATAAAAACAATAATAACAAAACCATACTCGACTGGATCTTGACTAATAGTCCCCAACAAAAGTATTCAACGGGTACCCTCCCAGATGACCTTAGTGACCACTCTCTCACATACATCATTAGGCACAAAACTCATCTAACTACACCTCCCCTAATTCGCTTATCTCGCAGCAAAAAACATTTCAACCTTCATCAGTTTCAAAATGAACTTAACTTAGTTAACTGGTCACCTCTAAAAACTCTCCCAATAGATGACGCTGTTAACCACTTTAATAATACCTTTCTTACTATTCTCGATCATCATGCCCCCATGCGTTCTATATGCATGAAATCTAAGACAGCTCAATGGCTTACAACCAGCACCAAACAACTTATCCTTAGTAGGAATAAAGCCTGGACTAAATGGCGAACCACTAAAGACTCTTTTGATCACCTTAGCTTCAAACAAAAAAGGAACATGACTAAGCTTGCTATCATACAAGATAAAAAGAACTTTTACACCCAGCTACAGCAATCCTCCCACCACCAACCACAAAAATTTTGGAAATCAATTAACTCACTACTATCCCCTGGCAAGGTCGAAACTCCCAACCCACTAGGCTCCTGCCCTGACTCTCCCCTACAAACAGCTAACACATTCAATAACTTCTTTACTTCAACCATACTTAAACTGGCCAACCAACAAAGCCCCGACCCCTCTTTACTAGGTAACCCTAGCTGCACTACACCACTATTTCAACTTAAACCCACACCCACTTCCTATATTCTAAATTTACTTCAGAAACTCAAACCCTCAACCTCCTCAGCTGACAAATTGCCAGCTGAATATCTCCAGCTAGGTGCTAAAGCTATTGCCTACCCTATCTCTATTCTAATCAACAGAACCATAAAAGAAAGTACTATACCCTCACTCTGGAAAATCTCACACATCATCCCTCTCTTCAAAGGGGGCGATTCATTTGAGTACTCTAACTACCGCCCTATAGCACTGCTATCTCCTATTGCTAAAATAATGGAGAAATGTATCCACAAACAGCTTTTAAATCACCTCCTATCTAATAATCTCCTAGCTAACTGCCAACATGGCTTTCGTCCTTACCATAGCACCACCACAGCCTTATTATCCTTCATAGACTCCATTAATATAAACCAGAATAACAATCTTCTTTCATCAGAATTCTTTGTAGACCTGTCAAAAGCCTTTGACATGGTGAATCACCAACTCCTCCTACATTGTTTAAAATCTCTCTCTCTCAATAATCTTGCCTTAAGCTGGTTTACTTCCTATCTTCAGAATCGGAAACAAGCTGTTTTATGGAACAACAATCTTTCTGAACTTTTCCCCACCACTTTAGGAGTACCTCAGGGCTCCATCTTAGGTCCTCTTTTATTTTCCATCTTTATTAACGACCTGTATCTTGCCACCCCACTAACTACTTGCATTCAGTACGCCGATGACACCACCATCATCTGCTCTGCCACAACCCAAGCTGACCTCCACTCCCTTACCCAAAAAACTTTTACCACCATAGAACAATGGTTCTCCAATCACTGTCTTCTCTTAAACCCTAAGACAACTAAACTTCTCCTCTTCTCACCCACACACCTGTCTCCCCCTATTAGTTTCACACTTACTTCTAACAATGGCACCCTTATCTCTCCTGACCAAACAACCAAACTTTTAGGAGTTACTATTGACAACCTATTTAAATTTGATTTCATATCAACTCTATCATAAAAGCAACTAACAGAAAATTAGGTTCTCTCTACAGAATCAAATCTTTCTTAACTCCTGAAGCAAGAACTACCATAGCTAGAACATATCTTATCTCTACTCTACTATATGCATCCCCCATATATACTAATCTTTCTAAACATAACATCAATAGGCTTACAACTGCCTACAACAACATTGCCAAATTTGCCACTGCCTCTCCATATAAAACACATCACTGCCTGGACCTCCTTAACCTAGGGTGGCTGGAGTTACCTCACCTAATTCAATACTATCAGCTTGCAATTGCCCATAAAGCCCTTCACCACCCAGAAAATATACCAATGCTCTCCACCCTGATAAAACCTTATAACAACCTAAAAACCCTACGCTCTTCCAATAAAATACTTATTCAAACTTCTCTATCAAAGAATATGGCAGGTGACTCTATATTTTCCAACTCAGTTGGTAAAGTTTGGAATCAACTTCCTCCAGACCTTATAGCCCAAACTTCCATCACACTATTTAAAACTAAACTGAAACATTTTCTAACCAATCACTGGCTTTACTCTTGCAATAACCCTAGCTGATCACTTACCTCCTACCTTCTCCTGCATACTTTGCACTGTCTCCCAACTCTGTTTCTCCTTTTTTATTTTTCATTTCTACCTGAGAAATTGACTCTCTCAACTACAAACTATAATTTTCTAGTAACTCTATTTTTAGCTTTTAAACTATTTAATTACTTCTGTCTCATATTTTACATACCTGTACTGAAGAATATTTGATAGTCTTTGTATTCACCTTTTTTGAACTTCCTGAAATGATGGCCTAAATGCCTGTTTTAGTTGTGTCTTAAATTCCCTATGTATTTTGAATTTACTTTTTTGTTATTATGCATTAGATAGTGGAGCTTTTCTCCTCGGGCCTCCACTGAAAATGGACATGTATCCAGTTGGACTAGCCCAGTTAACAAATGTAAAATAAATAAATAAAATAAAAAATAAAAATTGAATAAAAAACAAAACAAACTTATTTAAACAGTATTTACTTTAATTTATTACTTTATTTTTTTTAGCCACCATGCTTACCAGCCAGCATTTCCCATACTGAGTAGACCATTCATTCCTACACAGAGGTCTGAGCTTCTTGAGGTGAGAGTCGATTATAGCCATCATCCCTGCAGACATAGGGGTTCTCACATCCTTTTTTGAACTCCTAAACCTCATGGCAGCTCTGAAGGATTCTAAGCTACCAGTTGATGGGAGATAAACACATGAGATTCCCCATGTGACTGCCCCTGACCTATTCTGCTATACGGTGGCAATACACCCTACTGTTCTGGACTCCACAGACTGCATCACCTAGAGCTCCCATTCGGTATTGCCCAAGTAGCAAGTCAAGCTGTCAAGCTGTTTCCCCAGAACTGGTGATCCCATATGCAACTTCACTTTAGGCCTCCTGCTCTCTTTCTCCAGCTCCTGTGCTCGATACTCAACATTGGTCATTTGGGTTGCAGAAATGGCTTTTTCATTCTGTTCCATAGAAGGTGGTAGGACATAAATAATTTAAAATGTAGAAATGGAACACATTGCGTTTTTTCTGTGAGTGCACACAATACTGTTACTGTAGTGGCATGGACTGCATAATTTGACAAGTGATGAAACCACTTTTCAAGATTTTTGTTACCTAAGTTAACAAAAACATATATAAATCATACCTCAGCACAGTCCAGGTGAAATGTCTGTATGCGTGTGCACATGTGTATGTGTAAATATCTATATATCTATTATCAATATACAGATATATCTATATAGATATATAGATAAAGTATTGCATATACATAGTAAGAAAAGGGGGGATTGGAAAAGTAAGAAACCCCAGATGACCATATGGCATTCCAACGGGGTATATTCATTTAGAAACTGGGGATAAAAAATATTGTAGCTATATACAGCACTAAACTCATGAGCCACCCAATAAAGCTTTTCATGGCAACAATATTGTCCTACCTTGCAAATTATTTAGAAAGCAAATCATTTTTTAAAATGCAGTGTGACTTTACAGAAGCATATTTCCACATAGCTGCAGAACCTCTGCACCCAGCATTTCTTTTTAATACAGAAAAACATCTACTCTTGTATGCAAACAAGAATGGAGGACACAGTGGTCCCCCTATGCTGATACAGTATTGATTTTAAATACTGTATCAATGTTTTAGTTAAAATGTCATTAAAACATACATATAAATTATGTAGCAGAATTGCTTCTTTGAACTGCATTGCTTTTAACTTGCTAAAAAATACCAGAAGCTTATTCACAGCATGAAAATAGTTTATTGGCAACTGCTGTTATTCTAACTTTAGGCAAACTTCTTGTGAGTTAGCGCAAAAACACTTATCAATGAATTGCTTCTCTTGCTGTGTTTCAGGTTTTCCTTGGTATACTGTCTGTTGAAGGCCAAGTTGGTAATTTTTTTACAAAGTTAGCTATGTTATTTATAACTGCAATCTGTTGCAGTCATGTATATTGTCTTGCTATAATATTTTCAAAAGATAAACTGTGGCAGTTGGCAGACCACTGTTATTATGATGTAAAGGTTAGGAAACTGAATTTGCAGACTTTGCTGGTGTATTATGATAGGGACGATGTTCCACTGATATACAACTAGTGGAACATTCATGTATAAAAGCCTGCAACATATGCATTTTTGTAATATTAAAAATGTATAGTTTTCTGATGTTAATTATGATTTTGCTGGTCATGTGTAGATGTAAATGCATAATCTAGGTATAAATCTTTGTGATAATCTACATGACTGCCAAACATAAAAATGTGCAAATCATCTTCCATTACTGCCCTGGGGTGGGTTTTACAGAGAAATAACAGAACATCCAGGGGTTGGGTGACCCAACAACATGCCTGGGTGTTGTGTTATTTCCCTGTAATGCCCACCTGGGAGGGCACTATTACTTTCATATATCCTGACCAATTTCTTAAAGATCCAACACATGCTAAGATGTTTTTACCAAAAGCAATTGTTGATATACTTAGTACATAATAGACTTGCCTTGTTTTGGGCACATTTGCCTTCTTTTTTGGCTTATTTTTACCCTTTTATTTAGTTTATGTGCTTGAAGGTAGATCTTAAGTGTTTCTCCTGATAATTGTTTCTGTACAATGGTTTAGATGGTGTACATCTAGCTGCATCCATGTATGAAAATATAAATTATATCCTCTTCAAAATGCATATTTTGCCAGAGTATTATTTCTGTCACTAGCAGATGAAAAAATGTGCATTAGGCTTCCTACATGTCATGTTCCTGCATCATTTACAGCAGAAATAGTATGGTATATACACCAGCTTTTCTATACTGCATTTAAAATATTTAGTTTCACATACTTTCACACAATTTGATAGTTCATATTGGGTAGTTACAGAGTCTGTAGTTAAATATTCCATGGCATCCCAGTTTTTGGCTCTTCCTGCAGTCTACTAATGTATGAATTTTTGCCATGTTAGTCTATAGTTCCTGAATGTGTAACACTGCTGTCCTCTAGTGGCAATCTTTTGATACTGTCTATAATGTTTCCTTGCAGTTCTAAAATTCTAACATCTTTGCTTCAAGCCCGAATTGAAAAAACAAACAGACTTTTTATCACATTCTATTCTATCTGAGTATTGTAATCAGATACATCAGCTTTGTTAAACCCAAGTGATGGCATGTAATAGAATTCTAAACATATGGTTTGTCTTTTGGTCACTTAGGTGTATAAAGTATGATTCACATATTCAGCATACTTATAAATGTAATAAAATATTTTGGGAAAAAATAAAATAATGGATAAGAATATAGTTTATGTTCAACATTTAGTAAACAAATAACTAAAAAATTAAAGGCATTGATGTACAAGCTGTTCATTACATTATAAAAGATGATTACAAACGTAAGTAGTAATTAAACTTAAGGGAAAAAGTATTATCTGTTCTGTCAAAGTGAAACAGAAGACCTTCTCCCATTCACAGTTTGATTTTATAGGCCTGTTTTTCTTCTTTCCTTTATTATGATGTATCTGACTGTAGAGTAGGTAAACACAGATAGTTTATGTGTAAAATTACCGAGTCTCAAAGAGCATCCATCAAGTATATGCTGAAATTTTACACTCTCTGGTGACGACTTTCTTTTTTGTTGATTTTGAATACTTTGTGATAAAAGGATGCTCAGATTTTTGCCTCATATGTTTCGTCTGTCCTCATAGAATTTTGGTTTTCAGCCAAGTCATTGAAATCCAAAGTTAAAAGTTGTTGTTTGTCTTTCGGCTTTTCCTGGTAAGGGGTCGCCACAGCGGAACTCCGGTCCGCTAATGATTGGCAGTAGATTTTTATGAAACGCCAAGGTGCCAGCTCGATGCTCAACCTTCAACGAAGGCACACCCATTTACGCATGCATGTCTTTTGAACGCTACCCAACCGTGGGGAGGACATGCAGACTCCACACAGATGGCACTCCCAATCCCAGCCTAGAATCGAACGGGAGAACCTCTTGCGGTGAGGTAACAATACCACCACGGCTTCGAAAACCAAAGTTAAAAGTAATGGCAGATATTTGAGATTCAGACTTTATATCATACAGGAAATACATGCTAATGCAAAACCTGTTATTCTAGAAATGCTCAAGTTTAGAAGAACAACATTTAAAATCTGTCCCTGACTTTAGGTCTTTAACCCCCCATTAAGTTGGACTTTATCCAGAATTCTTGAACTGAGAGGTATACCATATAGATAAATAGCAGAATACAGGGTAAAACAAATCAGATGTCTGTGCTGATTTATAGGCTAGACTTAAATGGTTGCTAGGGAGAGTCTAATAAAGGCATCACTGTTTCAGGTATGTAATGCATGTTGCACAATGTTAATACTAATAACACAGTTTTAGTATATTTTTTAAACACAAATATATTTTGGAAGGATTGTAAGATAAGAGATGCTCTTCCAAAGGGTTATGTGAGGGTGACTCGGATCTCTTTCTTATTTTGGTGTATGCTTTAGTGTCTTGTCATTTGAAGAATGCATATCAATCTTAAGTTGTCAGTGTGAAAGATACAACAAAACTGGGAGGAATTATCAGCCAAAGTACACAGAGGAATGATTTGGTAGGCAAACTTTTATCCAGCTTGATGAGTACGAAGCGATGATGCATAGATGGCTTGTCAATATGCTTGCAATATTACTGTAAGCGCAACTGAGGCTTGCAAAAATATTGTGCAATCAGCTGGACCTGGCTGCTCTTTAATCCTGCATGTCTCCAGGTTTTTGTTGCTGTTGTTCTCCAAGAAAAACAAGTTATTTATACTACACACAGACTTTCACACCAATATAATGTGCCCAGAATTCTTTTGAATGCTTGCCACAAATAATATACTTGTATTATTATTATCTTTATTGTTATTATAAAGAAATATTTCACTGTCACTAAGTCAGTCAATTACGTTGCTGAAGTTTTTCTGCAGGCCCTATATAAGTGATTTTAGCTTGAGTGCATAATGAAGGGAGGCAGACCTGGCAGCATTTTGGATGTTTCTTGCTCAATATGCTCATTTGTTCTGTTGAAAAAAAAATGAAAACAATGTGCACTTATTTTTGAACCCTTTGGCACACCAGCATTTGCATAATATGAATCAAAGCAGTATTTCAATTATGTTTTAGATACTTTTCCTTGTGAAAGGCAGCCACTAAAACATGAAAATGATTCTGTATTTAGCTCCTTTTGTATGAACTATTGTAGAACAGCATGCAAGTGACCATATCAAAGTTTTTTTGAATAACCTAGAGGCATTGTTTTTGTGCACTAGCCTTTGTCTAGGTGGGTGTTGTCCATTTGTTTAGAAATTGCTGTCGTCCTGGACCCCTACTGAACCCATGACAGAATTTTATCTTTGTTAAGGAAGGACATTATCTAAAGATGGACAACTGATTTAATCATTTTAATAAGGTGATTCAGGATAATAAATGGTGTAATTCTTACCATAAGAAATGTCACTGGCTCCCACTTTGCACATCCTAGTAAAAATTTACTCTAGGAAGAATAACTGACTACCATAAAAACACAGGGATCAACCATTCACTCCTACAGCTGTATTAGTGGAGTAGGTAAGTAAAGATGTGGGACTGGGGGTGTTAATGCATGTGTGTGTGTGTGTGTGTGTGTGTGGGGGGGCATTAGGCAGGAAACCAGGAGTCTGTGTATGCATGGATATATTAATTAATGTATGTGTACAGAGGGAGGATGTCTTTGCCATTTAATTTCTCCACGTCTTTTGGGTTTCTAATACCATGACAGGAACAGACCCCATTTCTAAGTCAAAGTATGACTGCAGTTCATGAAATTAGTATTATTTCAGTCGTTGATGATAGCCAAAACTGCTCTTCACAGCACCCACAATGTGCTCAGAATTGACTCCTTCTGTAATTAATACAGAGTTACATATTATTGGTAGCATATCTAAATAAGACTATAAACTGTTTTTTATGAGACCCATTGCTCCTACTACTATCGGCACTGTCTGGGTATCCTTCTTCCACATTGTCCACATTTCTGCCTGCAAATGCTGGTCTTTAATGTCTTAGTGTCTCTCTGATTGTGAGACAATGTAATTTTGTCTTCTTTTCATGGACTACTATATCTGGGTTTCTCTCTCATCTATTTTTTGAGCTTTTGATAACAGATGATCCCATGTGATATGAACTTCATAATTTTCTATAATGCTTTGTGGCTCATGTTTCCAATGCTTCTCAGCTACTTCAAAAGTGTAATGGTTGCACAATTCCCAATGCAGCAGTCTTGCAACATTATTATGCCTTTCAGTATACAGGCCCTCTGCTATTAGCGTATTACACCCAGCAACAAGTTGTGCAACTGTTTCCAGTTCTGTTTTATAGATTCTACATTTGTCTGTTTCTCCCATATGTTCAGTGGACTTTGTAAACCAACACGTACATAGTCCACTGTCTTGGGCCACTAATATTAACCTTTCATGTTTTGGTTTAAATTCACCTCTCCTTAACCATTCCTGCATCAGATCCTGATCGACATGAGTTTTTTCCAGGAGTTTTCTGTACTTGCCACTGTATGTATGCCTTTTCTAAACTTCTTGCCTTCTCATGTGAGCCTTCTCCTTATATTCTTTATTTTGCTTTTTGGCACATTCTGTTGCTGCCAGTTCTGGTTTGGTTTTCTTTCCCATCTGAAACTGATATGCTTTTACTAAACTAAGCAGGGAAGTTATCTTAACTTTATTCTCTTCATGTTTCCAAACTTTCATAGTAGGCATGTATGCATTCCTACGACTGCAGATCTATGTGTGTAATCAGTTCTGAGGAGGCCTATAACCCCTTCAGAACGAGGAATGTATAATCCTGGTATACATTGAACTTTGTAGATCATTTGGTAAGTGTGAAACATTTTTATTTGTTTTGTTTTCCTGTTTGATTTATAACCATTGGGCTGGTCAGTCACCCCAAAACTATAAGTTAGAACAGGAAGATCACATTGGTTTATGACTTGGACTTTCTTCCTAGATGTCAGGGCTATCTTCAGCATTAATTTTAGTCTTCTAAAATATTCCTAACTGAGTATTGTTCATATTTGTTTATGTTTTATTGTCGATCCTTCATTATGTCCCAAATATTTATACACACCCTCCTGCTCAGGCTTCTTTATATCACATTTCTGTCCCAAAATTATATTGTTTTTGTGCTAGAGTGTTCCTGCTTTAAATGTTGCTTTTGCACATTTATCAAGACCAAATGACATTCTTATGTCATCTGACATAGTTTTGACCATTTCCAGTTGTGCTTTCAGCTCCTCATCTGATGACCTATACAGTTCTAAATTATCCACTAAAAGAAATGAGAAATCTTTGCACTCTGTTGTTGTCTGGAAGTCAAATTGTAACCAATCAATATTGTGGAGTGATAGGCCAGTGAGTTCCCATATGAAAGAGCAAAGAATGAAGCAGAATGCAGCTGAAGAGAATAGATCAGAAGAAGATGTCCTGGAACTTTCTGTCGAATGCCTGCAGGGAAGAGATAATAAAGAATGTGCCCTTGGTTTAGAAGAAAAAGATCTAAGGGAAGAGTTGCTTGATTTAATAGAGATCGATAGACATATCTCTCTGCCAATGTGATGGATGGGATGTTGGGATAATATAAGAGTGGCTAGGTCTGATAGCATTATTGTGCTATTCACTGACATGTTAATGAGCTGATAACGACTTCTTTCTCACTGCAGCCATAGCATTCTCTAAATCACAGTTTCTTCACTATCTTGCTAATTTGCCAATCCCCATTGAGCAATTAGTGCAAGGGGGAGTCTTTTTTAGAATCCTATGGAGCATGTTACTACAAACCATAAACTTTTTGTGCTTTGCTAAGCCTGGGGTGCAAAGGGCAACCTTTAAATTGTTACCACATCCACTATGCAATAAGGCTATGATTTTCTTATTGATATTAACTGCTAAGTAGCTGGCTATCATCCATTGTTGAAGAGAGGGCATTAATTATCATTAAAAAGTGCTTAGCTAATAATAAAACACCACTGGGTAGTCAGAGTTACAAACAGGGTGAATTAATATACTAGGAAATCCCACTGAAAAAACATCACCTACTTACTTTCTACTCCCCCTTGTTTGTGAGTACTATGTCAAGGATATATAAGCCCCTAGTGGGAGTGCAGATCAGCTGTTCTAGAGCATTTGCATTGACAAAGTCCAGGAATCTCTGAGCCTGCATGTTAGTGGTCATATACATTTCTCATTTTATGGAGGGGTTGTTAAAATCACCCATGAGTAATGTGTTGGGCTGAATGGTAAGTGAGTCTAGTAACTTCATGTATGTTGAGTGGTTTTCATTATTCATGGTTAGGGACCTATAGCTAACAATGATATGGTAGGCGATTTTGCCTATGGTCAGCTGGACATGGAGTAGCTTAAGTGAGTCTTCTTGTTTGACCAATCTAGAGGTGGGTTTGCTTTTTATGTAAATGAAAACACCTCCTCATTTCACTTTTTCCTTTTCAGGAGGTGGTCTAAATGTGGTGATAGGCATTGTAGCCTTGCACTGTTGGGGTGCTTTCCTCAGCATTGAACCACGTTTCTCTAACTGCACAGATGACAACATTCTCCAGGGCAAGAAGAGTTTACAGACTGCAGTTTCTTGTTAAGACTCCTAGCACTGAACAGTAGTACCTTCAGCTAATCATAAGGAAAATTTGTTATGTTGGTAGGTCTGTTGGTTTGGCACTGCCTAAAAAAAGCACTATGAGGGTGGCTAATGCCTTTGCCAGTTTTCAAAAGCTTCCTGGTGACAGATGCACACCATCTCTGGCATAGCTGTGCGGCCTGTCAATCATGTTGTCCAAAGCTGACAAATACTACATCACCTTGGAATGACATCAAAAGCTAAGCCAATTATTGAAGTCAGTCATTTTCTGTTAGTATTGTGGTATCATTCTTGTTGAGGATAGAATGCTGCTCAATATGAAGATCATACCCACCTGCGACACTTGTTTAGAGAGGTCCATTAAGTATCTCTGCATATAATCCAGGGAGGTGCATCTCAGGTTATTCACACCCACATGGACTATGATTGAATCATACTGATTGAATGACCTGAGTGCCTGCATGATCTGGTGAATCCTGACCCCGGACAGACAACTAACTGTAACCCTCTCTTTATCCACCCAGGTGAGGGGGGAGTCTGTGTGTCTCACAGTGGAGTCTCCTATGACCAAGATGTTTGAATATGTGGTGTTTAGCCTTAGGGGCTTAGGTGTGGAGACACTGTGATGTGTATTTTTATGTGTAGTGGTTGATGTTGACTTGGTTTTGTTTGCATGTGGTTTCTGAGAGTAGAGTATAGAAAGTATCTGAAGTTTTAGTAAGTTACTTGTGAGTACCTCCACATACGTGAGTTTATGCATCTAAACCTTATTTAATGAGGGAAAGATGTGCATGTGCTGGCAGCCTGTCATTTGATTTGTCAATTTTAAGAGTCGTGTCTCAATTTTCATAATGTAATTACATCTCTCACATACTGTGTTTGCTTGTTTCAGGATTAAGTGGTTGTCAGTATACATGAGACAATTGTTATATTGCCTCAGGAAGTCCATGTCCACCAGGCTGGCCACAGAGACAGCAAGAAAGTGCATATCCATGGTTTCAGGTTTTTTTGCTATGTGCTTAACCAGGGTGAACAGTGGGGAGATTTAACTGGACTGGGATGATGGCACATGGATGAAGAATGGGCGCTATACTTAGTGTGAACTGCAGTGATCCAACAAGGCAGTGCTGCTCTATGTACAACTCAGATATCCTAGAGCACAAGGGGACTGGTTGAATGCAGTAATGGTTAGAAAAAAATCTACAGTTTCTTACCATTAAGTACAAAACTTACCCACCATTTCATCTGCTTCTGTTCAAAATCCTCACTGTAACTAATCTAAATCTTTCCTACAGTACAGATTGTGCTGTTCTCCCTAAAACATTGCTAGCATTCTCAAGAAATACTTGTTGCAATAAGATTCACTAGCTCCCCCATCACAGACATCAACAGCCACAAGAATAGAATTGCAAGTTACCTGCAGATTGGATACTGGCAGTTGAATAAAGGAATTGCCCTTTTGAATTATATAGAGTGGAAATGTGTGATACTCCGGTAGACATGTGGGACTGCCCACTGTAGAACCAGTGGCGGCTGCTGACTTCAAATTAAAGGGGGGCTGTAGGAGTCAGCTGAATGGGTGGGGCCAATGGGAAGGGGTGTGGCCAATTATAAAGGGGTGGGGTTATGCTCAAAACCACAACAACTGGAACTTTAATTAAATGTACTGCCCTGGGTGCCAAACCGTCATTACGAGAGTCCAATCAAGACAAAATGAAGTGTAGAAGAAAAAAATATTGCAATGCATTGGCTACATGACAGCTTACTTAATATCTAGATGGAAACACAAAGGTTGTGAGGCATGAAAAAATAAATTACTTTTTAAATACATTACTGGAATGCCAGTCACAATCAAGTATTTAAAAAAAACAAACATCACTCAACTCAAACCACTTCTCCTTGCACTGCAGTTCTAATTATAATTTATACTCAGCTTTATAAAATTACCAAGTAACATGCTGAAAGTAGAAATCTCTGTGATACCCCCACTTGTAAAAATGTTTCTTATCCAAAAAAGACCTGCTGCCTGACAAAAACTATCTACTTGTTTCATAAGGAAGACATGATCAAAGTAAAAAATGAACAGCAAACAAGAAACACGCTCAAAATAAATTGCTTAAAGGATTACTGCACAAGTTATGGACCACACATGATAGATTGGCATTCTATTTGATTTACAGGTAAAGCCTGCAAAGAAGACTGCAAGTTTCCAACAAATGTAATGAGGTTCTGAAAATACTGTAATCCTGTCCTTTATTACAAATACTGTCATATGCATTTCAATACCTAATAAGTTGTGTAGTTATGTAAATATTCTCTGGCAACAACAAAAAGGCTTTCAATGTTGGTAATTCTTTAACAGTATGCTTATTAAAGCTTACTTGCATGTTACAAAATCCAACAAGCTTATCTGATGGTCATTAAAGCATTGCTACTTAAATACAGAGCAACAAGGCACTGCGACATCATGCATTTTCTGAATAATCAGAAGCATAAATTAACAGTATAAAAATATGACAGAAAACCAGAACATTCTGCAAAATCAAGGACAGATGAGAAGCCACTGTCGTACTTGTGTCTACTTTGGATGGGGGAATACTCTGCACACTTACACTGCATAACTGCTGCTTGCCTTGCTTGGACACATCCAGAGTCACTACATGGGGGAGTGGGGTGCAACACGTATGTCACAATTTGAAATGTCTCGACCTCAGAGCAAGAAATCTCAACAAAGCCATACATAGAAGTGGGACACAGGCCCAAAAATAAGGAAATTTTTTTAAATATTGCTCTTATAAACTTATAAAGATAATAGAATAGTAGTAGGTCTTGCATTAGTATGAATTTTCTGAAGGGTATGAAATCTAAAACTCAAATGTCTGCCATTATTTTCTAACTTCAATCTTTAATGATTTGCCACTAATTTGCCAGAAAACCACAATTTTATGAAAAACGGACCAAAAATCTGATGCAAAAATATAAAATTGCCATACAGTACAGCTAGGAACCTATAAAAGAAGGGACACCTTTTTAATATTATTACTGTTAACTTGAGCAGCTGACAAAATAAGAGAATCTACATGCATTTCTGAAATAAAAGTAATCTATAACTCTGATCATTACAGTTATTTATAATTGTAAACCCTCCACGTTTTCTTCCAAAACTGTCATTTTGTGGAGGGATTATTAGGGGGAGAGCAACATTTTGAGCCAAAATTGGGGATTGTTGAGAGGTTTGGATATTCCTAATTCTTTAAAGTGATTTATTTGCATGTACCTCTCAACCTCTTAATGCAGGAAATCTGGACAAGGCCTAATATATTGGGGGAACATACAAACAGTACTAAACATTGCTCTTGTATTAAAGACAGTTGATAGAATAACAGGTCTTGCTTTAGGATGCATTTTTCTGAAGGTTATGATGTCTGAAACTCAATATCTGTCATTATTTAGTGACTTCACTCCTAAATGATTTCTAGAAAACCACAAATTTTATGAGGAACAAACCAAAATAAGAAGAAAAAATCTATTCATTCTGCAAAAGTATGGACAGTTGACAGGTATAGTTCAGCCAGGGCTGTATTTGAGTTTGCTGCCCTTCCCCCCCCCACAAAATCATGGTCGAATGGAGCCTACCCCTGCAGCCATTCCAATGTCCCATTCCTTGGACATTTCATTACATTTACCATAAACACTGTAATGCGCATACTGCTTTACTTCTACGATGATTTGGATTTCATTTGAAAGTTTTATTTTGCATTTTACAGCACAAACACTAATAGATATCTGATAAACAAAGCAATGCAGTCTCATAATGGAAATAGACTTAGAATTAAAACTTCTCTGCCCTTAAATCTCACATTCATTGAAACAGCACTGAAACCCACATTCAAAGAAAATACATTTTGCCAGTGGCAGATAAAGATTAACTTTGGGTTGTTTTCAAATCATAGGCCCCTTGCACATGAAACATACACGTGCTCTTTGATACACCTTCCTGATTGTATTAAATTATATTCCTTGTACAATACAGTACAGTTGTTAGATGGCATTTTAAATTTATTATTTTGAACATTTTTCCAGTAAACAATGAAACAAAATGCATACACCAATAATGACAAAACTGTCAGTTCAGAAGATTTCCATCATAAAAGTCTACTCAAACTTCTACAGTCCACCAGTATCAGTAAATATGCACAATCTCTGAAGAAGTAAAAGTCATCTAAATAATTCCACATTAAAGAAATCTGTAACTAATGAAGAAGTTGCTGCTAGCAAACAACTTTATATTTCATTTTTTCATCTACAAATAAAGTGCCTGTTGCCGTGAGGAATAAATTGCCTATGTTGCATTAAAACAATGATAAGCTAGTAATATTGCAACAGGGAATGGATGGCAAACTGATAACAGGTTCATAGTTAGTAGGTATCTTCACCAAAAAGAACTGCAGCATCCACCCCCTTTACAACACAGTACAGTATCAGCAATGCATCTATCTACTGTGGGAGTAAAACTCACAGCCTTCTGCATTAAAAGTAAGTACACTACCTGTTGTGCTATTAACAATGCAATCAAAGTCAGCATAAGCAGCACTAAATTTTTGTTCCCCTCGACACTCGACATTCAGCTGTATCTCTAAACTTTCCAGCACAAGAAATCTGGAAAAAAACAAAATTTATTAGGGGGGAACAAAAGCCCAAAAACCAGGGACACATTTTAAATATTGCTTGTATAATGTTGGAAAGTTGCTAGAATAAAATGCTGTGTTACCACCTTACATTTCACTGCCAAGTCTTGAACCCAGGACCCTCTGCAAAACAGTCAGAGTAAAATACCGATATGCCAAATCAGCTGTTTCGTAACAGAGAGGAAGTCTGAAACTTAAATGGTTACCATTTAGTGAATTCAATTCTCACCATATCTGTCAACCTCTTAGCACAAAACACCTGAACAAAGCCAATAATGGGGTAATACAGCCCCCAAACATATTTAGTGAATTCAGTTCTCACCATAGCTCTCAACCTCCTAGCAAAAAACACCTGGACAAAGCCAGTAATGGGGGAATACAGCCCCCCAAACATATTCAGCGAATTCAGTTCTCATAGCTCTCAACCTTAGCACAAAAAACATGGATGAAGCCAATAATGGGGGAATACAGTCCCAAAAATAGGGACAAATTTCAAATATCCATCTTATAAACTTAGAAAATTGTTAGAATAAAAGGTTTTATGTTGCCATGTACTTTCTGAAGGATATGAAGTCTGAAATTTAAGTGCCTGTTATTTTTATTTATTTAACATTTGTTAACCAGGAAAGTCTGACTTGGAACAAAAGCCAATTTTACAGTTGTTAACCAAAAAAGTCTGACTTGGAACAAAGTCCAATTTTCAACAGAGGCCCAGGGAGAAACACTCCAGACACATGTCTTGTAAGATAGGAGGACACGCAGACTCCACAAAGAAGGCACCCCAGCCAAGAATCAAACCTGAGAACCTGTAGCTGTCAGGCAACAATGCTATCCCTGCATCATTCCACTACTGACTATGTAAGGAAACAAAAATACAGAAACCACAGATTTTATGAGGAACAGAATAGAAAAAATATGAGGCAAAAATCTGCAAATTTTTTACAAAGGATGGTGGATAAGGAACTCAGGCTATTGCCACCTGCACCCACAGTACAGGGTTCTAGCCTGAGGTATTCTCTACCCACCACCATGTGAACAAAAACTCTAAGGGTGTGTGTGTGTGTGTGTGTGTGTGTGTGTGTGTGTGTGTGTGTGCATGTGTGCACGTGTGTGCATGCACGTGTCTGTTTATGTGTGTGTGTGTGTGTGTGTGTGTGTGTGTGTGTGTGTGTGTGTGTGTGTGTGTGTGTGTGTGTGTGTGTGTGTATGTGTGTATATGTGTGTGTTAAGCAGACATTATAATTTATCAATTCAGTGGCGGCATTGACTTTTATATTTTACATTTAAGATACTTTCAACAATTGCATCTCCTACCCCAGCTTTCAAATATGAGACAAAGGAATTATTTTACATCAGAAATATTAAATATAAATGTATATATATATATATATATATATATATATATATATATATATATATATATATATATATATACTGTCTCTTCTACCTCTCCAATGTGTGTAAAAAAATCCATGGAGGTACAATGTACCATTATGCTTGCAAGCAGAACTTTTCCTGTTTGATCCCAAATACAAGGCTTCCCATTAACTACCAGATCTCTCTACAGTATCCTGCTAGAAGTCAGGTAGACATGTTAGAAAAAGGGACTTGGCTGAAAAACTAAGATACTTAGTATCTGTGAGGGAATGCCCTTGACTATGCTCATAATAAGTCTCCAGGCCATTCAAAAGCAAAAGACATGGCTAGGCTAGACAGCAGTAAATCTCAAACAAGATATGTCTACCATACATTTCTCCTTCTGCCTTATGACCTCAAATGCAACAGAGGAGGGACAAGATCTCTAAGAATTAAGCAGGACTTGTTCCTAGAGATCCCCTGTTTAGTATGCCAATTTTGGCCCAGCCCAAATGGTCACCTTTTCATCTACTACAATGGAAAGTGGAAGGGCTGAACTAAAAAGCAGTCCAAAGGAACTCATTAATCTGAATGGTATGACTGGAGAGATTCTAAATGTGTTCAATCTTAGAACAAAAAACTTATTACCTGCTGGACCCAGAATGGAGAGAGAATAGACAAATTAGAATTTTAAGCTAAGGAGAGGTCTGAAATCCATGCCAAAGGCTATCAGATCACTGGAAAAGCTAAACATGCTTCCCAGCCATCCTCCCCACTTCTAGTTACTGTGTCTAAAAAGAGTTTGTCAAAATAGTGGAAGTACCTGCCCCACTTGGAGGAAATTTATCAGACCTAGCCTAGGTTCTTAGACCTGATCCCAACTGCATGAGGTATTACCATGGGCAGGGATGATTATTTCCCTTAAAGACATCAATGACTCCTGAAAGCAAGATGCCTCAGTATCTACAGACAGCTGAAGCAAAATAGTCACAAGCAGTCTGGGTCAAATGGATCCCCGACAGCAATCATGTACAAGCAAATAAAGGCAGCCAAGTATGACGTTCATAGTAGAAAAGCATTTGGAACAGGGAGCAAGAATATATATCCAGGATACCTGTCTACATGTCGGTAAGGGACACCTTCTGTCTGGGAATCCCAACGGAATATGCAGCAAAAATGGACACATCAGTGGACTGTTACTAAGAGAGAATAATCCTAGAGAAACCGTCCCCACACTAATGATCCTAGGTATGGTAAGCTGTTGCCTGAGCTCAAGGAAAGTGTTGCTCATTTGTCTCTAATGCAAATAATAAGAAGGCATGGGGTTTCGTTCAGATGCTTTAATACATAGAAGGACATCAGGCTGGATAACAGCATCTTTAATTATGAACAAACTAACAGACAGAGCTTACATACATACATGTTCGCATCTCAACAGTTAACTATATAATTGCAGTCAGGTTCGCATTTGCTCAGTATTTATACTCTAGTGCAAGCCCTTGGAATGCTTCTTAAAGGTATGTACACACTGATTGATCTGCATCCTCCCTCTTAAACAGACTTCCCTTTATACAAAACAATAGCAGAAATAGGCATGCATTACTGTGTACATCAGAAACAAAATACAATGTTCATGTCCTGGTTGCTTCATATCTATTGCAAGGTTTAGAAATTCAGCCATATTTCATAACATAACAGTGGGGACTAGAATTAGCAACTGGGACAGTCTGCAGTGTACAACTCATATCAGGAGCTTCTGGATTCATCATAGGAACTTGAATGTCCTGTGGAACTTCTTTTGGAATTGGAACACCGGATAACTCATTCTGAGATAAGGAGTCTCTCTCATAGGCTACATGCTGCGGTATAGGCTCGGATACCAGTAGTAAATGCCTGCAATTCCACCTAAAGATTCCTTCTTCTGTTTTCACAATGTATGCTCTCGGCTCTGGACAAATATTTTCTACTACACCAATCCTATCATTACCTTTGGATGTTTGCATCCTTAACACCTCTGCTTTTTGTAATGGATTGAGCAGTCTGCTGGTCTTATTGTAGTAGTACTTCCGGGATAGGTGTTTCTTCAACGGGATGTTTCTCACTGATCTGCTGCTGTTGACACATGGAACCAACAATTGACTACTGAGTGGCAATGTGGTTCTGGTTTCTCGACAGAAGTCTCTGAGCAGGTGAACCAATATGTTTATTATGCGGAATATTTCCTAGATTCAAGAGATTCAAGAAAACATCCCTATTATCTCATTTTTATTTCTCTAGTAACTGTTTTCCACTTTACACTGCATGTTCTGCCAAACCATTTGACAGCGGGGAATCAGGACTACTTGTGACACGAGTAAAGTCCCATTCTTCAGCAAATCTTTTGAAATGTTAGCTTGTAAACTGCATGCCATTGTCTGAAATAACTTTGTGCGGACTCCCATGAAAAGCAAAATGACATTTCATCTTAGTAATTACTGTACTGGATGCTAGATTAAGAAGTAAGTCAATCTCGAACCAATTGGAGTAAGGGTCTACTAACACCAAATAATGTTGACAATTCCAGTCGAAGATATCCATGGCTACTGTCTACCAAGGTAGTTTCAGAATTCGGTTAAGCTGAAGCGATTCTTTCTGTTGATGAGGCTTTGTACTATTACACAATGAACAAGAAGAAAGTGCTCTCTTGATGTCTTGTGAGACAGACGGCCAAAATACTCTCTCTCTCTCTTGCCCTTCTTTTGGTAGATTCGGCTCCTGGGTGACCACGATGCAAGACAGTAATTTACTCAGGTTGCAAGGACTTTGGAATAATTACTTTCAGACCTTTCATTATGATACCTTTGTCAAACAAAATCTCATGTCTGGAAAATAAGGTTGCAGTTGTTGAGGTAAACTAGATTGCTTTGATGGCCATCCTTGATTGATAAAGTGGTTGAGCTTTTGTAAAACTGGATCCGTGGCTGTGTGATATCTCAATTTATCAAGACGTGTGGAAGAAAAATTACACTCTTCTATAACTTCAAAGTCATCAGTCAAATGAGAACCTTGACTGTCATTTTCTTCAGTGGTATTTTTGGGTGATCTGGATAATGTATCAGCAAGATAAAAAAGTTTGCCTTTCTTGTAGACAAGATTGAAATTATACATTTGCAATCTCAGCATCATACATTGCAATCAGGCTGGGACTGAATGCATAGGCTTTCTCAAAATAGTGACTAGTGGTTGGTGGTCTGTTTCATTCTGGATAAGTCTACCATAAACATAATCATGGAACTTTCCACATGCAAACACTGTTGTCAAAAGCTCCTTCTCAATCTGGCCATACTGTTGTTCAGTTTGGGTAAGAGTTCTTGATGCACAGGTAACAGATCTATCCTCTTTTGGAATGACTGCACCAAGTCCAAATTTTGAACTGGTTTGGGAATATCATGTTACTGGTTTGGAAATATCATAGTGTCTGAGCATTGGTGGACTAGCAATTCTCTGTTTTTGGGACATCAAATACTCTTTGGTGTTGCTTTAACCAAGACCAGGATACATCTTTACATCTCAGCTCTCTGAGTGGTGCTGAAAGTTGGCTTAAGTCTGGAATGAACTTGCTTAGGTAGTTGACCATGCCAAGAAAACATTGCAGGGCTTGAACATTGCCTGCAGCTGGCATTTCAAGAATGGTTGATTGCTATGAAAGGTCGGGTCGTAAGCCTGTACTCACAAATAAATGACCAACATAAGGAACTTCTTGTAACCTAAATTGCATTTGTGTGGGTTGAGCTTAAGATTCACTTCATGTGCCCTTTCTAGAACTTTTCTGAGGTTTCTGTCATGTTCAGCTTCATCACAACCTCCTACTAGTATGTCTACTATGATAGCACAAGGATACCCAGAAAAAAATTGTTCCATTGCATGGTGAAGGACTTCACATGCAGAATTTATCCCAAATGGCATTATTAAAAATCTCTACCTGCCAAACAGAGTACTGAATGTATTGAGCAATGAGGATTTTTTTTGTCAAGCTTAATTTGCCAAAATTAACTCTTTATGTCTAAGACAGAAAAAATAGTGGCATTTCGCAACAAAGCTGCGACTTCTCTGACTGCACATTGGATGATGAGGTCTCTTTAGCCCTTTGTTCAAAACTCATGAATCAATACATATTCTGATGTTGTCTGAGCTTTTCTTGTGAGCTGCTACCATGGAAGATACCCATTCTTATGGAGTTTCCATTGGACAAATTACACATTGTCACATCATTTTATCTAACTCAACTTTAAATTTGTCCTGCATGGCTATTGGAACTTTATATGCTGGCCTGATAACTGGACTGACCTCTGAGTCTAACTTTATGGAGTCCACAACTGGAAGTTTGCCTAGTTTGTCATGGAAAAGATCTGCATAAGTAGAAAAAATGTGGTAGGCAAAATTAGAGTAGTGGTCTTTTAAGCTAACACAGTGGACTTCCTTAACAAATTAAAGCAGTCCCATTTTCAAAGTGTCTCTGAGCCCTAATAATGACTGGACATATTTCTTGACCACATAATATAATAAGTTGTAGCTCCTTGCTGCACAGTAACATAAAAGCACAACTGAGCCTTGAGGCTGAATTTCTTCACTTCCATAAGCAACAAATATCACACACCATGCAAATCAAGCCTTTCCCTTTTACACACTCTCATAGGTTCATAGATTCAGAGGTGTTTACTTGGCTAATGACCACAATGGTGGACTCCCCAATTCTAATTTCCTGGGTCCTATGTGTGAGCCAGCTGGCTATCCACCAGGTTATATATGGGTTTGTACTTAACCTCTTGAGTTTGTCAATGATGCCCAAGTAGGGTATTGTGTCAAATGCCTTGGTCTGGTCAAGATATGCAGTGTGAACAGTTTTGTCCTCATCCATTGCTCTGGTGACCTTCTCAAAGAAGTCCACCAGGTTGAGTAGGCCTGATCTGCTCTTGACAAAACCAAATTGGGTTGGGTCCAGTGTCTGGAGGTTTACTGTATCTTTATTGATCATCTCCATGATAATTCTTTCTATAGCTTTGCATATAAACTTACTTCAAATTTGGCTTTGGTAGACTTTATTTTTCCTCTGTGTTGCTTGTTTAGTTTGATGAGAGTGCTTTTATCCTGCAGAGTGCTGCACCTCCTAATTTTTGCCATGATTTTCTTTCTTCTGTTACACAGCCTATTGAGTTTGTTATTCCACCAGGGTGGCTTGTGTTTTGAGTTAGTTCTGTACTTCTTCCTGGTGGGTACAGCTGCCTATATACAGCTATTAACATGCTTGTACAGGGTTTCTGTGGACAGTTTTTCATAGGCAGCAGTGTTCTTAGGGTTTATGGGGGCTTGAAATTTTGACAAGTTCTCACTTAATAGCAGAAGGTTATCCTTAGAATAGTTCTTAAATATTCCAGGTTTAGCTGAGGGCCCTGGTTTTATTTTTACTTCAAAGGAGACTGTTTTGTGGTCTGACCTTACCAGGGAAGGAAATACAGTAGGGGGTGTGTAGCACTCTCTCATATTAGTGAGGACTAGATCCAGTATGGCTGCACCGCTGGTTGGTGTATTGACTATCTAGTCCAGGGAGTTTATGTTTACAAAATCCAGGAATCTCTGTGAATGTGCAATTTGTGTCATACAGTATTCCCAGTTAATAGTGGGGTAATTAAAGTCACTCATGAATATGGTATTGGGTTGGATGGTTAGTGTTTCTAATAAGTTTAAATACATGGTATGGGTTTCCTGGGTCATAGATGGGGACAAATAGCTTGCAAGGAAGTGAATTTAGATTTTGCTTTTGGTGATTTGAACATGGAGCAGCTCAACTGCATTGTCCTGTTTGACCAGCCTTGAAGTATATTTATCTTTGATATAAAAAGAGGGTTCCCCTTCACAAGACTGAATATATGAATACTCGAAACTCATAAGTCCAAGCCCAAAATCTCGAGTATTCATATACTCGAAATTGTGAAGGGGCACAAAAGGAAAGAAAAAAACACTTTTTCTAACGTTTTCACCCCCCACACCCCCTACTTAAATATACCGACTCCGAGATCGCACTACAGCAAAGAAGATGGAAATGTACCATTATGCGCTATATGCATAAGCACACAACGGGACACTTTCCATTCCTCTGCTGAAGTGCAGTCATGAAACCTGCACATTAAGGAAGGAACAGTACAGGGGTACCCAGTCCCCTACAAAAAGGTAAGTAAAACCCTTAATCTAATTTTTTACACTTCCCGTTCACATTTTTGAGTTACTGAAACTCGAGATTTTGAACCTGATCTTATGAGTTTTGAGATTTCAGTAATTCGATCTTGTGAAGCAGAACCAAACAGAGACACCTCCACCTTTAGTCCCTGCCTGTGAAGTAGCTGGCTTAAATATGTGGAAGGCGTTATAACTTAGCACTGTTGGTGTGCTCTCCACAGCTTTAAACCATATCTCAATGACCATACAGATGTCAGCATTCTCTAGGTTAAAGAGAGCTTCTAGGGAGTGGAGCTTTTGTTTAGACTCCTAGCACTGAGCAGTAATAGCTTTAGATTTTCTTGGTTTTGGTTTGCTATGTCAGAAGTACTTTCAGTTTGGCATTGCCTAAAAAAGACACTATGTGGGAAGACAATGTTTTAGCTAATATTCCAAAGGCTAGAGGGGAGTGATGCAGATCATCCCGGCAAAGCAGCATGGCCTGTTGACCATCTCCTTCCATTCTGACAAATATTGCACCCCCTTAGAATGACAACAGAATCTAAGCAAATTATTTAAGTCAATCATCCTTTGTTCATATTGTGGCATCATCTTTGGAGAAGGTAAAATGCTGCTCAGTGCTAGGTTCATACTAGCCTGAGACACATATTCTGAGAGCTCCATGATATCTCTCTTCATTTATTTATTTATTTATTTGCTGTTGGTTAACCAGGATGGTCCATTGGGCCAAGTGAACCCATTTTCAATGGATTCCTGGGGAGAAAAGCTCCGACAAGAATACATGTTACAGAGATTTACATTACATAACATACAAGACATAGCAAGGTATAGTTTACAAACAGTAAAATTATCAACAAAAATAATAATAGAGTGAAGTTATACCTAATATATATATATATATGTATATATATATATATATATATATATATATATATATATATATTTTTTTACACAGAATAATTCAGGATGATAGAATATATTAAGAAATTAGATTACGAGCAAAATATGGGTGGTGAAGGTAATGAGAATACAGGAAGTGGAGAGAATACAGGAAGTGGAGAATGCTTATGTGGGGAGGGCGCAGGAGCATTCCCATGTGGATGCTAGGTAGGAGTGAAGAGATTTTTTAAAGGTTGGAAGGCTAGTGATGGTTTGAATGGAGGGTGGGAGGGAGTTCCATAGTCGAGCTATGGAAAAAGAGAGGAGGTTTTGTCCTGGGGGGTGAAGGGGTCTGTAGACTTCTAATAGGTTTTGATTAGTGGATCTGAGAAGTCTTTGAGTCTGGTGAATTTTAAAGGTAGAAGAAAGAGCGGGACAGAGGGATGGTTGGAAAATGAGTTTGTGTGCATATGTGAGCTGAGTGTAGGAGAGGTAGTTGGGAAGTTCGAGCCAATTTAGTTTATGGAGTGATGCGCAGTGATGAGTTGAAGCTTTGTTACTTGTGGCAAATTTGGCTATTTTGTTGTAACAGGTAGCTAGTTTAGTTTTACTAGAAGATTGTAGATTAGTTAAAAAGGGCGCACCATAAAGGAGAGAGGGTAAGAGAAATGTAGTAGAGAGAGTGAGTTTGGTTGTTGGTGAGAGGAATCACTTGTGTCGATAGAGCAGGCCGAGTTTTTGGTGTTTTTTTTTAATGTTTATTAGTAGATGGGACTCAAATTTAAGTTTATCATCAATTTGAACTCCTAGAAGTTTGGTTTCAGATACCAGTTCAAGTGGAGTATTATTTTGACTGGTGATGGAGAATAGTTGTCTATCTAATCTGTTTGTTTTAGAGGGGGTAAATATCATTAATTTTGATTTAGCTGCATTGAGTGCAAGATGGTTATTTTTCATCCACTGTTCTGTGGTGGAGAATGCTTCTTGGGTGAGCTTTAGAAGGGTTGGAATGGAAGAGGCTGCACAGATAATTGTAGAATCATCTGCATATTGTATGATGCTAGCATGGGGGATAGAGTGATGGTAATCATTTGCGAAGATGTTGAAGAGGAGGAGGCCTAATATGGAGTCTTGTGGGACACCTGTGGGGGTGTTTAGGAAAGAGGAGATGGCTTTTTTCCATTTGACAGCTTGTTGCCTGTTTGAGAGATAGCTGGTGAACCAGTTGAGAGTTGAAGGTGATAGGTTTAGCTTTGACAATTTAGTGAGTAGTAGGTTATGGGAGATAGTGTCGAATGCTTTGGAGAGATCAAGAAGGATGGTAGATACATTAAGACCGGAGTCTCTAGCTTTATTCACAGTTTCAAGGAATGAAAGGAGGGCTGTCATAGTACTATGATTAGGGCGGAAGCCATGTTGAGTAGAAATAAGTAGGTTGTTGTCTAATAAATAGGGAAGGAGTTGTAAATGGATACATTTTTCTAGAATTTTTGATATAGGAGAGAGGATGGCAATGGGCCGGAAGTTGGTAATGCTAGTATTATTCCCTCCTTTATGAAGGGGAATGATAAAAGCTTTTTTCCAGATTTGTGGAACAAGACCTTCTTGGATGGAACGGTTTATTAGGATACTAATTGGGAGGGCGATGGCATCTGCAGATGTGCTGAGGAAGTGTGAGGGGATGTTATCGGGGGCATTAGTGCATGGTTTAAGCTTCTGTAGTAGTTTTTTATAGTGGAAGTAGGGATAGGTTTCAGTGAGAATGTAGGGGGTTGTGAGGTAGTATGGTGACAGAGTGGAAAAGAGGGGGGTGTAGGAGGAGGGCAGGTGGTAGTAGGGGGTGGGTGGTTGCTTGAGAAGGAAAAGGTAAGTTTGGAAATGCAGTCAATGAAAAAGGAGTTAAATTCTGTGGCGAGTTCATTATCTTCTACATTTGGGTTGGGGTTTGGGTTTTCAGTTGTGCCAGGTTTTAGGAGGGAGGTTATACCTTTCCAGGATTTTTGTGGGTCAGTTTTGTATTTACTTTGGAGAGAAGTGTAGTAGTTTTTACGGTCTGTTGAAATAAGATTTTTTACTGTATTGCGAAGAGTTTTGTATTCATTAAGGGTACTGGGAGATTTGTGCTTCTGATAGCGTGTCCAGGCTTTATCTCTTAACTGCATGGTTGTCAATGTGATTTTAGTTAGCCAAGGGGTGTTTTTTTTTTTTATTCTTTTGGTTTTTAATGGAGCATGAATATCTAAAAGATTTTGGAAAGTAGTATTAAAGTGAGTGATTGCACTTTCGAGGGGGAGAGTTTTTACAGGGGTCCAGTTAAATGATTTTAAGGAGTTGGAGAAGGCTTCTGGGTTGAAGTTTTTTAGGTATCTGAAGGTAATGTAATTATGGGTAGCTTGTAATGGAGAAGGAAGGTGTGTAGCAAAGATGGGAAGGTGGTCGCTTAACGAGTCAGGGAGAGTTCCACTATCGGGGTAGTAGTGGGGGTGAGAGACTTAAGATCCAGTCTATAATACTGCCAGTAGTGAAGTCTTTAGAGGGCCTAGTGGTGGAGTTGATGAGCTGGGAGAAGTTATATAGGTTGATGTTAATGGAGGGGGTATGGGATTGACTGGTGGACCAACTGATGTTGGTATCTCTCATAATGATGGTTTCATTAGATATATTGGTTGAGAACCAGGAGAGGATGTCTTCAAGAGTAGATATATTGTCTCCAGGGGGAATGTAGAGTGAGGCTATACATATATTTTTGCGCTTATTTAATTGAAGTTGGTCTAGTATTAATTCTGCGTTGTTAAATTGAGGAATAGCTTTATTGTTGGGAGTAATGCATAGAGAGGATGAGTAGAGTAGGGCTACTCCACCACCTTTTTTACTGGTTCTGTCTGCCCTGATAATAGAGTAGTTAGGTGGAACTATATCCTTGTCCTTTATATGTGGTTTTAGCCAGGTTTTGGATATGCTTAAGACATCTGGTTTGTTATGGTGTAGCCAGGCCTGGAGGTTATGAATTTTGTTAGCTAGACTTTGTGCATTAAAGGATACTAATTGAATGGATTTAGAGGTAGAGGAGGAGGTGTTTGGGCCTGGGTTAGGGTGAACATCTCCAGATAGTAGAAGAGATGTTAGAATCTGCTTTATGTGGTAGGGGCTTTTGGTTTTTTTTTTTGATAGATATTGTTAGTTGTTGGGCCATTTTCAGGGAGGGTGTGGTTTGAAGTTTTGTAAGCTGAGATAAGTTTGTAGGGAAAGCATAGGTTGTTTTTGATGGGATAAAGTGCAGGAGATATAGGTATGGCTGAGTATGAGTGAGGTATGTTGAGAGAGAAGGTTGTATGGAAGTGTGGGGTGTGAGATAGGGTGTTAGGCTGGGTGAGGTAGTAGATGAAGGTTAGGTTCATAAAGAGAATTAGTTGAGTGGAGAAGAGTATATATTTTGGAGACATGTTTTGGTATATAGAGAGCTCTAATAGTTAGTAAAAAGTGAGATGAGTGATGTGTGGTGTATTGAATGTGGACGAAGTTTGAATTGTAGTGGAGAGAAGATATGAGGGGGAGGGAAAAAGGAAGAGGAAACGGTGGGGTAAATTAGTTGGAGAGGAAGTGGGTGTGGCTATGAGGGTATAAGTGTAGAGGCAGTGGGGTGTGTGGGAATTGGGGGTAGGGTAGGGGAGCGGAGTGAGCCCACAGGGCGAATGGAGCGGGTTACAGCAGGTAAAGAAAGATTCTATGGAGACAATCAGAGAACAGCAGATTTCCGAGGCATGCAATAGTACCAGGTAAGGAGAGTGAGGGAAAGCTGTTGTAAGGCAAAGAAAGTGGAGTGGTAAAGGATAATAAAAGTAGCACTATGGTCAGGAGAGGAAGATAAAGGGACTGTAACACAACAGGAGGATTAGCCACTAGTCAAGGGATGAAATGGGGTGAAATCTGAGAAAGATGTAAGGGAAGGGTATAAGAGTTGGAGCCCGAGGCTGAAATAGGGTGCCCCCTAGTGGACAGAGAGTAGAATACAGAAAGATATCTGAATTAATATTGACTGGTAAAGGAGGTTGAGATAATGCAGTTCAAGGGGAGTGTTAGAAGTAGATTCAGGGAAAGTATGGCTGCTGGCTTCTTGACCCAGTAACTTAATTGCGTTCTACACTCGGTAAAGTACAAGACAAAAAGTAAGCTTAATGGTCAGGCCTAAGGTGGAACATACTTTCTAAATCCCTTTGGTTACTGGAAAAAACGTTCTGGGGTAGCCGGTTTCTTTGACCCGACATTGGGAAGGCAAAGAAGAATGTCAGGGGTCCTTAAAGACCATGCAGGTCCCTTAGAGCAGGAAAAATAGTAGGTAGAGAGTCTACAATGTAGCTTTTGTGGTCAGGGACACGCAGCAGCCAAGGGGAAGTACAGGGATAATAAAGATAGCACCACAAATGGCTTCCCCACATATAGTCTAAGGAGGTACATCTAAGGTCATTTACTCCCACATGGACTATGACTGAGTCATATTGGTAGTCGTGGTCCATTGACCTAAGGGCCTGTGTAATATGGCAGATCTTAGCCCCTGATAAGCAACTGACTGTGACTTTCTCCTTACTCAGCTTGATGAGAGGGACATCAGTGTGTCTCACAATGGAGTCTCCAATGACTAGAATATTAGATTGTGTGGTGGCTTGCCTTATTGGCTCAGAAGTAGAGGATCCATGAAATGTAGCTCTATGTGTTGATGTGGGATTGTTTTGAAAGATTGCATTTGTGGCTGCTGAGGGTATTTGTTATGTGCACTTTGCCTAGGAGGTCTTTGTGGTTTAGGAAGGTTACAATTAAGTGCCTCAGCATATGTGGGTCGATATGCTTGCTTTGAATTGTCCATGATGAGTGCAACGTGTTTACGACTGACAACTTTACTGACATTAGGAGTAATTTTATGTGAGAGCTTTGCCTCCAGTGATATTGTGTAGATACATCGCTCACATACCATATCAGTTGTTTTGATAATTAACTGGTTGTCAGCAAACATGAGGCAATTTCTACATTGCCTCAGGATGCCCATATCCACCAAGCCAATAATGGAGACAGTAGGAAAGTTCCTATCAATGGCAACAGACCCTTTTTTATTGATCAGACAGTTGGAGTGAGAATATCAATCAGTGTCAGGAATATCCGCTTTGCAACTATGGGGACAGTGCTTGTCACTGCAAACTAGTTTCCCTCTGTGCAGCTAGGTATTGGAGAAATTTCTATTCTGCTTTTATAGGAAAAATGTCACTCAAGATTTCTAAGTCTAAACAGAGCACTGCCAAACACTTGAGGGGAAACAAATACATAGACCCTGAAAATGTAAGGATGAAGTATTTAGGCGTATATTCTGAAGTTAGAAACAAATCAGGCAGTACTTACTGAAAGCAAAGAATTAGCTTGTCAAGAATGATGAAAAGAAGGTAGTCACACACATGGCTACTGCCTGGCTACTACTAATGCTGGTCTCACCACAGCTTCACTCTGTTGGGATACAATGCTCCTTTGCTTCTTCTTTCACCAGAAGCAAAATGTTAGCAACAATCCCAAGGAGCAGACCATGGCCTGTTTAGTACACAGTCTTGTCCCAGATGATACAAGGGTCTCTAGGCTTGTAGCCTTTTCCTGATAGATGCATTGAATAGCAACCAGACCAATCATGCACATTAAGCACAGACAACCAATCTCCAACCAGAAATAGTCAGGAATCAATGCACTCTTCCTATAAAGCAGTTATTAGGCTTTCTGGTGATCAGCAGTCTCCAGGAAACAATGTCCCTGTACTCCTCTCACCAGGAGAAAACAGAAGCACTAATTTGAAGATGATTACTGAGAGGCAGAATGTGGGCTCTCCAGTAACTGGTGGTCTTGCAATAGATGTTTAAAGGTAAGATGAAAAAAATGGTTTATCCTAAACACTGCAGTGTGCACTAAGCAGTTAGATATGAAACTGGGTAAATTAAGTTTTAGCTGTCTAAGTGGAGAGCCACTATTTTTGAAAGAGCAAGACAGATTTAAAGGGGGGTGGGCAGTTTTGTATTCTGGTACTATGGAATACAGTGGGATGGCCAATAAATTTAAATAGTTGAAGGGGGGGGTGATTTCACAAAATGATAGTTTTCGGCTTACTCACACCAGGCAGTGAAGGAGAGAGGGAAGGAGATATATGGTCAAATTAACATAAGGGTCAGGCAACTAGAAAGACAGTGGTGTTTAAGAACACAACAGTAACATGGTGGGAGGGTGAGAAAAAAAATTCTGTCTTTTGACTCACAAGAGACATAGCTGTGGTCAGTACAAGAAATCAAAAGCAAACTAACCTTTCCCTCACAGCAAGCTGTGGCAGAGTCTGGGTGAGTTTTTTCTAGCAAATGTTTTTGCAGACATAACATTGCACTTGGAACCTGTGTCAACTTTGAGCTCTATGGGTTTGCCATTTATCCAAATAGTACAAAATACTTCATTCTTGGCCTTTAAATGAAGCATTGACACACCATCACCATAAAGAGTAGACTTGCCACAGTCTAACGGATTGAACCATTTCTTAAAATGTTCCTTTTTAATAAAAGAATGTGGGCCTTTTGATTTACAAGATCATTTGAAATGATTCCATTTATTATTTGTGGCATTGTTGACCAAAAGCTAAACACTTTTCCCTTTTAGATTCATGGTTGCCACCACAATTATGACAGTTGGCAATGAAATTAGGTTGGGGCCTATGCTTTGAGTTTGCTAACTCACTCTTATGCTTCCCTGAGGCTGTGCAAAGTCTGGAATTTGCTAGAAAGTTCTGGCGTTTAACAGATGTGTTGCATATTATCAACATGAGCTTCATCACTGTGCCTTCTGGAGCTGTTCTCATTTGTAAGCATATCTGTGTGCTTTTCTGTGAGCTCGTATATCTGACAAATCTCAATGGCTTTATTCAAAGTTAAATCACTGTCACGAAGCAAAATCTTTTTCACAGCATCATCTTTTATTGGCACACATGTCTGTCCTTTATCAACTCATCCATTAAGTCACCAAATCTGCATGTTTAGCTTTATTTCTCAGGTCAGTTATATATGATGCAAAAGTTTCACCAGGCTTTTGATCTCTTGTGTAAAATGAGTGCCTTTCCACTGTAACATTTGTCTGAGGGTTGCACATTTGTCAAAATTTACTTTTTAAACACTCTGGGTCCACCCTTAGTTCAGCCTGTACAAAAATATGACAGTTTTCCCCCTCTCCGGCATAAATAGTAGGTGCATACAGAAATGAGTGTTCCCTTTCTATGGCTTCTGACTCAGATAAATTAACTTTAATAAATACCTTTGTAAGGTCATCTTTATCAGAAAATGCAGCCTGTATGAAATGTCATACTCTTGCTCAAACACTCTCCCATTCTCAGCAATATTACTGTCAAACACAAGTGCACTGGGTTTTCAAAATTCATCTGCCATGCCCACAAAGTATATGTAAACACACTGAAAATATGACCCATGTAAGTATGTCTGAACAAACTGTTCCTTGAGTTTGTAACAACATTCGAATGCACAATAAACTCTTTGAAATACTTTACTTTGTGAAATAGGGTTTGTAATGGCTATACATTATGATTTAGCTTTACTGTAACATTCTACAAACATGCAAACACTTTTATAAACTTCTGAAAACTCGGATATCTTTGTTTAATATAAAAATATATATGCTTTGTGAAAAATACGGTCCATTCCCCTTTTTATTCATTTTATGCAATTCAGACTTTATTTCAAACATTTTCCATAGTAATTTGAATATTTGTATCAATAACATACATATCTGTTTATGTGAATATTGTTTAGAACATTCTGTATTCCCCTTTTTATATTTTACAAATAAGAAGTAGTGCTGAACAATATTTAATATTTAAATTAGTTTCTGACCCTTTTTTGTGAAGTTTTGCTTTTTTAGAATGATTCAATCCTGTACATTCCTCCAGTCATAGCCTAGTGCCTATGATCATTTTAGCCATACCTTCTCAAACTTCATGCCCCTTGGATATGCCAGTTCTGACTTTGTGCCCTTTTAGACATGTCAGTTCTGACTCCATGTCCTTTAGATATGCCACTTCTGGCACCATGTCGCTCGTTCATCTCTAACAGAAGTAATAAGAAGGCATGGGGTTTTGTTCAGATGCTTGAATACATACAAAACACATCAGAATGGATAATAGCATCTTTAAATATGATCAAACTAACAGACAGAGACATGCTAGCCCTTGGATAGTTTCTTAAAGGTATATACACACTCATTGATCCACAGAAGGGAAACAAGAAGGAATCAATTTCTATCTAGCTATGGTTCAGTGACAAGCAACAGTAAGCCTCAGTGGATCAGAAAAGGCCACTTTTTCAAAGAGGGTTCACCATGAAGGCCTCTCCAAAGCAAAGGAGGTAGAGTTCAAAAAGTGTCCCCTCCCAATAACCTTATTTAGAAGCAGGAAAAAATAAAAAAAAGCTCCACAAGAGGGGTGGAGAGGTACTCAAAGAAGACAAGTCAACCAAACATTCTCAGTCTTTAAGGAAGGGGGACAACCTCTCCCATTCAAAAGGAGTAGTTTCCAGTACCTGTTGAATGAAGGAGTCTGGGTTTGCCTTTCAACTCCACTGTGGAGCTCTCCACCTGGAACAGCTGAGAAGTTTGTGCCTAAACTAAAATAAAATATAGTCTCATTTTTTAAAGTGGGGTGGGGGAATTATTTCTTCAGTAAGCAGTTCAGTGTCACATTACTGGATTTCTTTGCATTTGAAATTTTTGTGCAAATAATAGATGGCTCTTCGGGTGTTTCTGTATACTACAAATGACTAACGACTCATCCACTTAGGAAAGATATATTTGGGACATGATCCTAAAGAATTTTCTAAATCAGATGAAATGATATTCATAAAATAATAACACTTTAATTTAATGCATGTCAAATTCTATCGAATTCTATTAATACCCACTGAATTCTGTCCACACTAAGAATGTCTGGTGTATGCTAATCAACAGATTATCTGGAGGGAAGAAATCTTTCCATAAGAAATAGTGCAGCCTTCCTACACAGCTATTTATTTAGTTTCCTTAAATCAGTTTCAGATTATTTTTTATACCACAAAAGGAAATTACACTAAATATTAATTGCAAGTTTGATTACAGTTAAGCATTAATTCTTTTAAGAATGCTACTACTTTACAGGTCATCAGATAAAAATACTTATTCATAATTCTGACAAGGAAGCTCAGAATTAATATCAGTTACAGATGAATAGCAGATTTATTGTTATGCTTGTGATTAAAGAGATCTGGGTATTGCTAAAGAGAGAAGATAAATGTGTGTGCAAGTGATCAGTAACCCAATTCAAAATGCGATCATTTTCTTTATACTTGAGCCATGGAGATAAGCACAGGCAACTTTCCACAAGTTGCAGGTAGTGGGTGTTTTTTTTTTTTTTTTTTTTTTTTTTAAGCTATCTGACTCTGAGAGGCAGTTAGGCACTGCCGCACTCTCACAATGCTGTTATCATACACGCCCGTGTACACTGATGACATTGTGAGATATATTCTGGAGATGCATTATGACATCAGCATTTACTAAAAAATGGAAATAAAACAAAAAATAAAACTGGGATTTGAAGGGGCCACTCAGGAATTTGTGGCACCCTATGTATTTCCTGTTTTGGGGGAGTGAAATAAGAGTAATTTGGTATGGTTGAGATTTATGATCCTGCTTCAACACAGGACATAAAATCTTAATTTATCTCCATTCTGAGTCTCTTCTCCTCTCTCAAGATTCACTGAAGAATGGCCCACTTTTGCAACTAATGTATATTGTACCTTACACTCTGCTTGATTGTGCATTACATTGTGCTTGTTCACTGGAAAGTTTATGCACAGTGTTTTTTCTATGTAATTAGTCTGAACTACTCTGTTATTGCTTAAATTTCTGTATGTTTTGTTTGTGAAATGTTTTGTATTTCACCCAGGCTGAGCCTGAAATTGGTCAATATTGCAATACTGACTGGTACACTACCCCAGTAGATATATATATATATATATATATATATATATATATATATATATATATATATATATATATATATATATATATATATATATATATATATATATATATATATATATATATATACTTTCATATGAACAAGCTGACAATACCAAAATGACAGAACACTAACCACTCGAAACACCGATAGAAAATGGATGGTGAGTAACCCATTGGCCAACCCGACAACCACACAACAATGGTAGCAAACAAAACAAACCCGCTTGGGAGGGCTTAGCCCACCATCCTCCCAACTAAATATACCAACTCCAAGATCCCACTACCATGGAGGTAAGGGGCAAAGGTCAACATGCTGGCCAAACACTTCCTTACCGTCCTTTTTCTGTTGGTGTTCTGAGCAGTCGGTGATCTGTTGTTTTGGTGTTGTCGGCTCGCTCATATGAAAGTCGGCGATGTGGTGTTTTGGTAAAGTGAAGGGGACCCATACATATATCTATGTATATATATATATATATATATATATATATATATATATATATATATATATATAGATAGATAGATAAATAGATATAGATATGCATACATATCCATAAATAAATACATATAAATATATAGAGGAGATGATGTGGTGTTTTATTTTTGCTGAGACAAAATCCTTATGAGTCTATGAAGCTTTGATAAGGATTTTTAGAGCCTCAATTTCAGAAATTTCAGTGTGGGTCAGACTAGAGTGTGGTGTATTTGCAGTTAGTTCTATAGTCTGCCTTTTTTCATGAGAATGAACCTCACACAACAAAATTACTTGTGATGGTAGGAGATCATTGTCTGTGAACATAAGCCAGTTACTACACTGCTTAAGGATATCAAGTGTTATGAGGCTGGCAACAGAGGGGAACAAGTAGGCTGACCTTCTATATTTGCCCAGAGAGTTGTAGAATTTAACTTGAATTCGCAGAGTACTACAGTGTATTGACATGAATTTGAATTCACATAGTTCTATTTTTTATTGAGATGAAGCGCATAATTAGAAATTAATTTAAGATGGAACTTCTAACTTTGGCTGGTTGGAAAATGCATATTATTGAGAGCACAAGAAGAAAAAAATAATAAAAATGTGTATGAAGAAATATACAATTTTTAAATAAAGCATACCAAGTTCCACAACAGCATGAGACAATGTTGTCTTATGACTGATCTTTCTGATCCTGATCCACCTGGATTATTTCTACTGATTCTTGTTTTACCCCAGTAGTACCCAGGCAAATGTCTGACAGCATTTTAGGCAGACCGTTCTTTTATGTTTGTTTTTTTTCTTTGCCCAAAAAGTGTGCCGCAAAATCATTCTTCAAACCACATGGCTTATAGGCCTGCCTTACCATCATAAAATAATGGCAACAATTTGAGTAGAGGAATCAGTCTCCTTATGACAGAGGCAGTCTAATGCTATTAAACATGGTGAGGTGTGACTAGGCACTTAGATCCTGAACTTACTTTGCTGCTAGTGCCACTGACTACTAAAAAGAATACTTCTTTTGGAATGCACCTCACAAAACACCCTGACCAACTTGAAAAAATCCCATTGGTTTCTGTCTCAAAAAATTTCTGGACTACACAGTTTTAGGTTCTTAGGTTCATAGATAAGTACTAAGCTAGCTGCCTTTGTGGGCCATTTTAAGCCTAGCCAATTTTCTTTGTACCTCTTGTGTATGAGGGAAGCAGCTTAACCATTATGCCATACTCCAACCACATGAAATCCTAGGTGCCCTATCTTGTACTCTGTCCCATACAGACTATTAAGGGGTGATCACTGTTTAGCTAAAAGTCCCTACCCTTTTTAGCCTCATCCACCTTTCCATAACCAGTGGTCTGTCAGACACTCAAAGTAAACACCTCAACCCTACACCACAAGATCAACAACACCTGCTTGGATCACAAATTCATTACCCATCACTTTCTGTACCTTTGGAATAACCTCCTTCTGCATGCAACTAATATACTGTCAATACCAAGGGGTGTTGAGGCTAAGTTTCTTCATGAATGTTTATCCAAAACTTAGTATCAACCTCTGAGCCTCATTGCAATACAGTGCATTACCACTCTGAGCTTCCTATAACAGCTGTATACTGAGTTATAGATGCAATACAGTGCATTACCACTCTGAGCTTCCTATAACAGCTGTATGCTGAGTTATAGATGCAATACAGTGCATTACCACTCAGAGCCTCCTATAACAGCTGTATGCTGAGTTATAGATGCAATACAATGCATTACCACTCTGAGGCTCCTATAACAGCTGTATGCTGAGTTATGGATGCACAATAGTGTATCATGGGTAAGCAGTTAAAGGAGACATAACAGGACAGCATTCTAGCTTTGTGTGTTACAGTGTAAAAGGACACAGAATGAAACTGTGTGATGATGCCCATGACACCACAGACTGAGGCTGATGGAGAGCCATAGGACTGTAAACGAAGGTTGAATTCATACCAGAGACAAAGCAGACAGGATGAGCAATGGCATGGTGAATACCGGTAACAGGGTGTGCACTCATATCATACTGTGACTCATCATAGCAGTAACACCATGACAAATATGACAGCTATTAACATATGTAACACTAAAGATAACAGCATATAATGTGTCAATCGACCATATTCACCACTGGCATATCATACCATATCAGATATTCCATGCAGATCAGAAAACGTAATGGGAAAAAGAAGTGACAATGTACTGTGATCAGAGTGATGCAGAATGAGTCAGAGACATACACCTATCAGAGGAAATACAACACAAGCACTGTTCAATAGACAGGAAGGATTGTCACAGAATACCACCTGCAACCAATGAAAAAGGCAAATATACATATTTCACACAATATTCAGTACAATGGCAGAACACCTCCATGAAGAGTTAGACTTTAATTTGTTAACAAGGGTAGAAAGCTAATCCTAATGGACTATTTTCAGGCTCAACCTGGGCTAAAGACACAGAAGCAGTACAAACAAACAATGAGATTAATTTATGCAACTGAAGTAATTAATCAGTTATTGAGTAAAATGCTACCTTTGAGATGTTATCTTACTAAACATATCAAACAATAAGAAAGACCCAACATTTCCTAACCAAAAAAGATAACAGACCTAAAATCCCTGAGCTACAAAGGGAAGCCAGAATTTCTGTCCCTATCTCATTTACTGTACTATCAGAGACCTGGTTGTCTTGGACCTCTTGTATCTCTGCAAGTGCAGTATCTTCACCAGTATTAGAACCAAAGACCAAACCTTTTACCTACAGATAAATAACACATGGTGGAGGGACAGGTTTATGACCCAGCACCTTCCAAATGTTTGAAATAAACTTCCCCTGCATGTCAAAGAGTGGAACTTTCTAACTTCCTTTAAACATACTTTAGGTGACTGGATGGGTATCCACAAATTTGCTCCAGGATTGATGGATATGGGTCTCCTAGATAAAGGAAGTGCAATATAGGGGAGGGTACTCGCAAAACATGAATGGTCATAACACTAAGTGGTTTTGGAATATGTATGACTTTATAAATCTAAAACAGATGGGTAGCAAGCCATACATTACAATGATAGTCCAAAGTAGTTGGAGTAACATTGGAGTAATGAAAGAAGCAATTAAAGCATTAAATGTATGACCATAAACCTGATTTACATGATATCTGTTAATTATTGGATAGAGATTGCTGTACTAATTGGCTGTAAAGTAGGGGGAGTTGAGGAAAGACAGCAATGAGGTTGTGATACTGGGAGAGGATGTCGAAAAGGGAAAATAAAATAAGAGCGTGCGTTTATGTTTGAAGAGGGTATGCTCACAGGAAGAAGAGATGTGAGGAAGTAGAATTATGGTAGATACGTGTGGCTACTTGCAGGCTCACAATCTTGTAACATAGAAGCACCACAACCTACAGATCATCATTGCAATCTACACGTGTTGATACAAACTAATACAGAGAAACACACATTCAAAGTCATCTGCCAACATTCACACATACATCATATATCTCCCAAATGATGTAGCAGATGTAGTGTGGCACTGTACAAAACCTGCATTATTAAAACAGAAAAACATAACGTTTAAAAATCATTAAAACAATAAGAATGAGTCTAAACCAAGAGAAAAAAATGCAGATGGTAAAACAGTAAACAAAGCTGCACAGAACAGGCTACATTAACATCCTACTAATGCTGTACAAAGCTCTGGCCTTCTCCAGTAGCAGCATTTCATCTCCCTCTTTGCTGACATCTATACTCCTCTTTCCTGGTGCATGTGATTCAGCAAGCTGGTCCTGGAGTGCATCATCTATCTTAGGACAAAGTAAGTGCTGTGGCACTGTGAGTTGTGGTTTACTAAAGGCACTAGCTGTTTCATCTTCTTACCCATTGAGACAACATATTGGGAGGCAGTGCAATATTCAACCTGGACAGATCAGTGACATAGTTGTCATATGCTATAGTATCCACCTCTCTCTCTCTCCTTAAGGCTTGGTATGGCAGTCTTAAGTCCAAAGACAGCCCACTTATGTCCCTAGAATGCCATAGTGTGTCAGTGCCCATGTTAATGACATTTTGTTTTCCATTCAATTCCATTCTATATTGCGATACGTTTCCTCCTGGTATTGCACAGTTTATTCCCTGGTCAGCTGGCAGAAGTTGATGATGATGAGTATACCATCTTGCATGTCATGGAAACTTTGGTGAGGATCTCTCAGTGCTACTACTAAATAGGTAGCCTTTGCTGTGGTAGAAAAGAATCAGAGATACCAGCAACTGACACTTCAGAAGTGACATACAGTGCAAAGCCGACTGCGACAATGTGCATGTATGAATGTAAAATGCAAGCACACACACATGCAGGATAGTAAAAATGTAAGCATATAGTGTAAGCAGTGCATACACACACACACACACACACACACACACACACACACACACACACACACACACACACACACACACACACACACACACGCACACACACACACACACACACACACACACACACACACACACTCATGCAAATATGCAACCACAGTAAGATGAGATGTAGGTATTGAGGTAAGACATGCAGCATGACTTTACATAGCAAGTGGACAGACACACATTGTGCACAGGCTGAATACAGAAATAAATAGTGACAGTGATGTGTTGCTGCCAGTATTATGGAATGTGCAACACATTTATCTGGATAGAATATATCTGCATGTACAATGGCCATATGCTACAGAATGTAAGTGTGAAAGCAACAACACATGACGAGAAAGAGCACACCACAGTCTGAATACTATGCACTGTCAAAAATAAGCATGTCAGGACAGTAGAATATGTCAAAGCTGGGAGTAGTTCTGTTCCACGATGAGGGCCATGATGCTTCTAACTGGTGTTTGAAAGTGACATGCCATCATCTGTTCTTGTCATAAATTTATTCTTTTTTGTTCTACACTCATGTAGCCTTCTAAGAAAATAGACTTGCATGCCCCAAACCAGTGCAATAACTCATCCCATGTTGTGGCATACGGACATAGTCTTAGCTTTAGCAGGTGGAATGATAGGCAGTAGAACAAAGCACAATTGATACTGGCCTTCTTGTGTAGAAGCCTAGCACAGCTCAAATATACAGAATCCAAATGGCCAGCAATACTGTTCACGCCAAACCACACCTGCTTCAAGTGCAACCATAAATTCTTTATTCAGTATTCCAGCAGATACTGGGATTGCAGTGGACCATGTTTAAAGGCAGTAAAAAATTTAACTGATTTTGCTGACAAGCCCAACTTCCCCAGCATAATCTACAGTTCCCTGATCAGCACTCAGTTTGTATGTTGATGTAAAGAACATCCTACAATACAATAATTAACCTTAAAGGTACAGATTTTCCACCCAAAAGTAATCATATTAGTAGTACATAGGTTCATAGGTATATACTAGGCTAACAATGACCAGAACCTTTATAAGAAGCCTAACAGTGCAACCCAACTCAGTTGTGTCACTGTGTATCATAGGAGTTTATTAAGAGGGGGATATGTCAGTTCGGAAGTTTCTAAAGGTTATGTGTAGGGGCATTAGTTATTAGCCATGGTGGTGCAGCGGTAGTGTTGTCGCCTCACAGCAAGAGGTTCTCCCATTCGATTCTCAGCTGGAGCACCTTCTGTGTGGAGTCTGCATGGCTTCCCATGGTCGAGTGCCGTTCGAAAGACATGCATAAATGGGCGAGCCTTCGTTGAAGGTTGGGCGTCGAGCTGGCACCTCGGCACCGTAAAACTCTACTGCCAATCATTAGCAGACCAGTGTTCCACTGTGGCGACCCCTAACCAGGAAAAGCCGAAAGAAGAACAACAACATGTGTAGGGGTATTAGTTCCGCTTGTATCACTGTAACTCAACATCTATCATATTATAGATAGTATAGTATTATAAACATGCAAGAAAAAACACTGCTTTAGGCTTAGGAAATTATGATAACAAAATAATAAGCGTTGCTGATGATACTAGCATGTAAACACGTACTTCTAGTGTCTAAAGTGAGCAAAGCTTTACAGTACTTTTCATAATTAATATAGTATTTCCCAAGACTAGAAAAAAAGACAACAAACATATTTTAGCAAAATCACTAAAGACACTCATTCAACACTGCTGAAAATAAAACCACAGTTCTAATTATCATAAGAGTTTACTAGGCTAACAGCCCCAGGGCCTTTATAAGCCTAGCCAAGTTCAATCCATATTACCAGGGGTGTCTGGTTCAAGAAGACACTAAAATCAGCACCTATTGCCCCTGTCCAAGAGGGACACAGGTTTATTTACTAGATGAAATGTCCTTCCAACTCAACTTCTTAGATTTCCTTTTCACCAATCTGGCAGTCCCAATAAACAGAAACATAGCACTAGATTTATGTTTGTATTAAAGCTTTATGACATGTTCAGATATGTGAAGTTGAGCATTCTGGTAGTTTTTTCCCACATAAAAAGCTTGACACATACATATGGTTAAATAAATGATCCATAGGTCTGTACATGTTATTATCTGAATGGATTTTGCAGACTGTTATCCTTAATGGCAAACCTGCTATATAGGGTACCAGAGCAAAGTTACATAACACTGAAATTGCTCTTTTTCTATGGTAAAGGCGAGATAAGGATGCAAGATTAACTCTAAGTAGAAGCAGTTAATACAAAGTAAAACTGGGATGAGAAATGTGGTAGTGACCCAAGCAACACAAGCCCTTTAGAAATTGTTACAGGTGGACAAGAAATGAGAAAAGAGTAACCTTAGGTGGGGGAGTTAACATGCTAGTACAAAACAGAATGGAAAAGAGGGGTAATCCTAAATGATATCAAAGAGGATTATAACTGGGCTGTCGATTATAATCTGGTCATTATATGTTCAAGACATGGATGCCAATAAATTTACCTTGACAGAGAAGCTCAAGAAGTGAATCTTGGCATGCATGTTGAAAAATGCATAATTAAAGGTTATGACTGAAGAACTGATCATAATTCTTTGTAGTGCTTGGAGTTTTATTTTTTTCAATGTACTACTAATTACAGGGAAAATGCTAAATATTTTACAGGCTTTCAAAGCAGTAAACCACTTAGTGATTGCTGTCATAAAGACAGTATAACACAATCTGGTATGTTTGCACTCACCTGGCCATTGATGTCAACTGTCCAGATTTTTGCAGAATTTCCAGATTATAAAATGTGTGTTTTTCAGTCAAATTATTGAGGATTGAATTCTCAAAATAATGACAGACATTTGAGTTTCAGACTTTGTATCCCCCAGAAAATGTAGACAGACACATATCCTATTATTCTAGCTACTTTCTAAGTTTATAACAGGAAGTCAGGGACACGTTACTGGTATGGACAGCAGGCAGAAACACATCTGTTTGATATTCTGCTGCTGTCTTTGTTGGTCAGTACTGGCAGATTTTGCCTAGCATGAGACTTGACCTTATCAAGTTAAGCAGGGGATGCTTAACATTTGCTAAGATTGGGTCTTGCACTATAGTAGCACTTAACTGATTTGTCTTTTTCTGGATATTGGAGCATAATCAATGTGCTCCATCCACTACCAATGAATGAGGAATACATCAGTCACAGACCTATATGTTTCATTACTCAAAAACAAAACAGGGAGATGAGAGGGGGGAGGCTAAACCCTAAATATGAACTTTAAGTTCTTGTTTTATAAAGAAGTGGTAAGAGAATACATATACTGAACATGCAACATAAATAAATAAATGTCTTACTTTGCTTTCATACTAGCTGAACAGACAAACTGTAAAACAAAGGCTTCTGCTATGCATTGAAAGAATAGTCATTACAAATGGATCATATTTGCAGCTCACAAAATGCAATTAGATTAATGGTACATCAGGATTTTGCAATACAAGCTACACTGTGGCATTCAATAGCTTGGCTAAAGTGGGGCAGAAGGGGTAGCAGATCTGGATACATGCTGGTAAGAGGCAAAAAGAAAGATCAGCATCTCAGAAGAATTGTTGATTGGGCAAGCATACATTACTGGTATTAATTTAAGTAACTGCAGCCTATAAATGAATGCATTTAAATGAAGGTCTTTAGATGTTAGGAACTGCACAAAGAACTAGTGATCGACAATGTGTCTAGTCTGACAAGCATCCATGTATATCAGTTGTCTAGCTCATGTAACAAATAAATAAAGTTTCTAGTCTGTATTCAATCATTTGTCCTTATTGTGTGACCTTAGGGTGACTGCAAAAGGATATGTGCAAGCATAACTTCAAAAGGAGGTACTAAGGGAACATTGCTTCCACAGGAAAATACTTACTAGTACTTTTGGTTCAATTCTTTACTGCAATAGTCATTTAATGTGTATATATCTATCTATTTATATATATATATATATATATATATATATATATATATATATATATATATATATATATATAGTGGGAGGGTGGCATAATGGTTAAGATGGTTACCTTACATGCACAAGGTGCAGGGTTTTTGATTCTCACATGGGTAATTGGCTAGGCTTAAAATGGCCCACAAGGGCAATTAGCCTAGTAGTAATCTATGAAAAAAAAAATATATATAATACACACACATGTGTATATGTATATAAATATATATATATATATATATATATATATATATATATATATATATATATATATGTAGGTCTACTAATAATGAAAAGACCACTTACCTTAAGATGACAACACTGAACTGTTACTTTACGGAACAATCACACTACCAATTTATTTAATAGGGAAAGTATATACTTGGCAAACATGGGGAAATTTGCCCTTTTCCCCACTGTAGTCTGAGCCCAGAGTTGGTAAATTGAGTTAGGGGGGGTGTAGTGGGTTTGGCATACTGCGGTGTGTTTCTTTGTTGTTTGTTGGCCAAGTAAGTGCATATATATATATATATATATATATATATATATATATATATATATATATACACACACACACACACACACACACACACACACACACACACACACACACACACAGACACACACACACACACACACATAGATGTGTCTTCCTGAACTAATGAAGAACATTAATATATTGCTTAGGATGCTTCTGTACTTCAAATAAAATAAGCATAGGTAACAATACCTTCCTTATACTACAATTTTCTCAAAAATTATTTTTTTTAAACCTTCTAAGATGAAATGCACTTGAAAATGAAAAAGCATATATTTTGTTTTAAAATTAATTCCAGCAATAGTTTTCACATTGTAATAAATTTGGCAAAAAATTTGACTTATTTTAGTATGAAAATACTGACCCCGTCAGAAATTCATATTAAGTTTTATTTATGGTGCTCCCTGAATAATTATATCAATAGAAGACTGTATGGCTTTCATACTTACATTTGTCAGTGCATTTTTACATGTTTATATTTTGCAGATAGATATTTTGCCTTAACTGGGCTTTTTTGTTAGAAATACTATCATAATACAATAATGAAAAAAAAAATAAAATGAGTGAAGATATTAACACACTATCAAATACAAGCCATTTAATAGCATACTCTGACAATCAAGCTAAAAGCATTACTTAAACTATAAACAAGACTTTTCTCATTTTTTCTTATGCAAAGACATTAAAATATCTACTCTGTTTCTTGACTGCACAAAGAAAGCTGAGAGTTTGACTACAAATAATATAATGTTTTTTAAAGCAAATGGGAAGGCCATATAAATCTGCATTTTTCTTTCTGTTATTGATTCTTAGCCATAACATTTTGTTATGCATACCATAAATTCCGTCAAATGACAAACTGGAAATGGAAAAGTTCTTTTTCAAAGGAGATTTCAAACTTTCTGAGAGAAGTCACTGCTGCTAAAATGAAGATACATTTGAAGATCAGCAGATATTCATTTCTTCTAGATAACAATCAGAGCAATTTCTTTTCTGAAAATAGAACACAAAGTTTCATATGATGAGCATGACTTACTAGATTTAAAGGCTAAGAAAACATCTGAAGTATTCAGAGAATCAATAATGCAATCATTGACATATTTTAAAAACCAGTTTAGGCATATCCTGAAGCATTTCTGAGATGTATCTTAGTATCTGTATTGGTGCATCCATGGCAGGGATGCGGACAGGTACATATTTGAAATCAAGTCTTATAATGCAAACTAGAAAAACATGTCCTATTACATGCAGATTTGAATGTATAACTTATGCAAATAAACTTCAAATATTTATTTAGGGAGATGGAAAATGTGAACTCTATATTGTTTATCTTAAGAGAAAGGACCCTAAAATAGCTCCATGCAAATGTAAAATGCACACACACCTTCAATGTGTTTTGTTGAGCTGTACATTTTCAAACTAATATTTTCCAAACCAAAATAACTAAAAACTTTACATGTACTCTTCTATGTAACCACATTCAAATCCACATGGAAGAAATGGAAATGTAATGTTTGTCTCTTTCGGCTTTTCCCAGTTAGGAGTCGCCACAGCGGAACTCCGGTCCGCTAATGATTGGTAGTTGATTTTTACGTGCCGAGTTACCAGCCCTGATGCACAACCTTCAACGAAGGTATGCCCATTCACGCATGTCTCCACGCAGAAGACGCTCTAGCTGAGAATCGAACCGGACAGCGTCTTACTGTGAGCAACAACGCTGCAAGAGGAAGCATTCTTAGTACTGATCAATGTGTCAAATACCCATAAGTTAAAAGGACAGATATTCATAAGCTTGTTCTTATGGAGCACACTTGAGGAATGTGTTAATTATTCCTTCAAGTAACAATTTTTTTACAGTATTTTCCCTGCTGCCTAGCAATCATCATTGGCCTCCTAATCAATCCATTTGTTCCCTATCACCTGGGAGAGATTTGACTGTGATTGGGTATCATTTAGGCAAACATCAATGATCTAGTTGATCATTCATCTTCTGCGCATGTTTTGTTTGTGAGGAAATGTTGTGTGACTATGTGCTATCTGTGCTGGTCACTTTTTACTTCCAAAGAACATTGTTGGCATAAAGTCCTGCCCTCCTGTTCACAAGCACCAGTTGTTAGCTTCTGCAGTCTCTTTTGGGTAATTCACACCAACCAGTATGCTCACTGACTGCCTGCCATTCTCCCCACCCCTTGGGAGAGGTAAACAGACAATGCCCCTTCATGTGTGTCTGTCTCTGCCTGTCTCCTCCTGTACATTGGATGATAACTGACCCCTGTCACCTGGGCACAGACAAGACTTCATCCCTATGCTCCATTATAAAAGGCTTCAGGTAAAGATACTTACCAGAATTGTAAAACAAAACAAATATATAACTTCACATTATACTGAACACAGCACTGCTATGAAGTTACATTAACTACTTGTAACACAGGAAAAGTAAAATAATATGTCTATACTACAATAAATAGTTATTATTCCAGTTATATAAGAGTATGTAAGACTTATTTTCTCTTCACACATCTTGTTTATCTCTAACCATTTCTAAGACTAGTATCTTGAAATCTCATAATAAAGTAATTGATCTCACAAAAGTGCTTGAAAATGTTATGATACAAGCATGCACACTGTACATATCATTTATACAAATAAGGTGTCATTGTACACTTAAAGTATAAGTAGTGAGAAGAGATTTAACCAGGAATGACACACTTCACACAAGCATCTTTACTAACATGACATAGAAATATGATTACTCATGACAGTCCCAAAAATGTAAGCACAGACATTCATATTATATTCATTTTCTCTAGAATTAAAAATTGGGATGTGGTTATACTTCACTGTCTGGCAAGGATCTTATTTTATTGTATTTATGTTTTGTAGGCTGAATTAATCCCACTGGGCATCCAAAAAAGAAAACAAAGTGAAACTCTTACTAACTAAAGGAAATTTGGCCATGCAAAAAGGAAGCTCCCATAAGACTTCTGTATAAGGGAAGCCACATGATGGAAGAGATAAAAGCTCAGGATGGGTTGTTTGCTATAGAGCCTAAGGACATAAAGAAAGAGAGAGTGAGAGAGAGAGAGAGAGAGAGAAAGGGAGAGCAATAGTAATCAGATTACAGAATTCATTAGTCAGCGGTTTCCTGATAATGGACTGTTAAAAATAATTTCAAAAACGGATCTGCGAAATAATGATGATAGCAGAAGACAGAGTGAAAAGACTGAAAAGAAATTGTTGCTGGTTTACATAGACAACTTCTTCATTACCTAATTCTGATAATGATGAAGAGTGAACTGAGATATGACAAAACAGCTTCCATTATATCATGGGATGCTGGCACTGAGCCTAAATGGGTTAGGTCCACTTTTACCAGCAACCGGAAAGAAGTCAGCATAGAAGTGAGATCCCTTGCAGTGTGGATGCAACAGCAAAGAAACATGTTTGCAGACTAGAATACAACAATTGAAGTGTTATATTTTACAAGTATGCTGAAAACAGTGGCTACAAAGGGCGAAGTTCCAAAAGACTTGCTCTGAGAGCAGGTCTTTTGGAATTGGGACAGTGGAATAAGCCTGTTTATAGATAGGCCTTACACTGAAGTCAGTCAGTTACACTGAGAGCAAGTCTTTCAGATTCAGGGCAGATTCACAGTGACAGCAATTGTTTTGGAATCTGCCTCAAAATCTGAACAGAATTAGACTTCTGTTTGTTTTGGGACTCACCAGTGAATCTGTTGCATGTTTCAGATGCATAGATAAAATATTTTATTCATTTATGCTCAGAACCTTTTCTGCCATCATGTTTATGAATATAGATTTAATGGTTACATTTATAAATGCTTTTAATGCTAGCTAGAATGCACAGTCATGGAATGATTATTATATAGTAAACAAGACACTGAAGAAATGAAAAGGAAACTTTTTACAATTCAGAATGGCTGTTTTAACTTCAGAGGACATTACATGTGGTAGCTATCAAAACGTTGATTAGTCTGACAGAATTATGGACACAAAAATGGGAAATATTAGTAGAATAAACTTCAACATGTTGAAAATATTTTGAGCATTTTTGGGGATTCAGAGGGACTGTTATATTTGCTATGCATCTTAAAGCTTGTTATTTCTGTGCACAGCTTGGACATTTAATACAACAATGTGAAAGAGGGACTACCAACAGTGTGGGAAAAGAGGCATATATAACAGAAAAAGCTAACATATGGTGTAAAAAAGGTGCTAGCCAAATACATTTTTGGTTTGTTTGTGATTATAGTCCTGAACAGAGGGTGGCAGTTGAAGAGGATACAGTTGTGATTACAGAAGATGAAGAATGTGAACCTGAAACAATTGTAAAATATTTGATGTGATAATATTACAATTTATTGAATACTCAAGGGGAACAAAAACATAAATACTAAAATGGAGAATATGCAGAATGTGCAGTACAAATAAAGAATAGGTATGAACATTATTTGGCTTTCTTTTCCAACATCACCTCTTCCAAAAAGCTTCTGTATTATTATTTAAAACTTCATACCCCATAACCCCCAAACCTATATATTCTAACTCCAGGATCACACTACTGTGGGGAAAAGGACAAATATATTTTATTTGCCTTTTTCAAATTGTCGGGCAAATGCACTGTCAGGCAAATGAACTGTCGGGCAATTAAACTGTCAGGCAACTGGGCTGCCTGAAATTTCTGTCAGGCAAATGAACTGTCATGTAAATGAAGGTGACCCATACATACACACACACACACACACACACACACACACACACACACACACACACACACACACACACACACACACACATATTTGAATGTCTCATCAAATGTAAAAAAAGGCAATCATTTTAGAGTGAATCTAAAATGACCACAAATAAGGAAAACGAGCCCCTGCTAATATACTCTGAGAGTGCACAAAAGTGGAGCAAGGGCAAATTACTTTACCCTCTACAATGCAATTTCATACAATATACAGACAGCAAAAACTCCATGCAAAGAATGTTCAAGCATTCGTTCATATAAGCATTGTTTGTTTTGAGCTGTAGCCATATATACGTTTGTATGTGTGTGCGTATATATATATATATATATATATATATATATATATATATATATATGTATGTGTTTGTGTGTGTATATTTGTGTGTGTGTGTGTGTGTGTGTGTGTGTGTGTGTGTGTCTCATGAAATAAACATTCACAAGAGCAAATGTACAAAGAGTGACCATTTCGGAGAGAATGTAAAATGATCCAAAATATAAAAAAAAATTTTGAAGGGGGTAAGTGCCCATATGCCCTCACATCCCTCTTAATTACATATATTAACTCTAAGGTTGCACAACAGTGAGGTAAAGGCAAATTCTCTGTCATCACTACAACACAATCCCATAAGAAAAGTCTGCCAGCAAAAAGCCCTTTTGAAAAAACATACAACCATTCACTTTTTACAGTAGTAAAAAGCCTTCTCTCTTATTTTTATTTTATTTATTTATTTATTTTCATTTTATTTATCCTCTGTTGACCAGGTTGATCCCACTAGGCTGGTAGCCTTTTTGCATAGCAGACCTGAGTTGGTATTTATACTACTAGGGAAAATTTTGTCAGGCATTGGGGAGCTTCCCCACTTGCAATCATATGGGGATGCTATTGTTGGTGGCATATATAACTTCCTGCTTTGTTTCCGGGCGCACAGGCAGCTCAGAGATGCAGGAGGAAGTATGGCGAGTATATGCAAGATAGAAGTTGGAGCGGAGAAAGAGAGTGCAAGTGTGGAGGTGGCACAGCATGTTTGAGAGAGGCCAGTTAGATGAAGGAAGCTTATCAGGAAGAGTGGAGATGTTGATATGTATAGGCAGATAAGGGAGAGGTAAAGTAAAGGAAGGTTATTGGACCACTGCAAGATTCAGAGTGCTTGTTTCAGGAAAAGCTGTTCGAGGCTGATAGTTAAGCATGGCAAAGATGGATTCTTACAGATTTACTTCAGAAGCTCGAAATACCGAAATATCGAATTTCAGTATCTTGAGCCTAGAAAGTCAAATCCTGAGAAAAGAGAAAGTTCAGAAGCGTGAAATTCAAAACCTCGAATACTGGAGGTTTTGAATTTCATGCTTCTGAACTTTTGCTGTGGTTATGTATTCAGGTAAGTGTGTGTATGTGTGTGTGTGTGTGTGTGTGTGTGTGTGTGTGTGTGTGTGTTTGTGTGTGTGTGTGTGTGTGTGTGTGTGTGTGTGTGTGTGTGTGTGTGTGTGTGTGTGTGTGTTAAGGGTTTTGGGTAGGAGCTGTGGTGTGTGTCAGAGTGTTTTGATGCTGTGATGTGTGTGTGCAAGGAGAATGTAGCTTGTGTGGTGGTGTTTTGTGTGTGTTTGTATGTAGTGCGACCTCGGAGTGAGAATATTTAAGTAGGGGGGTGTGGGGGTTGCAGCCCCCCACATGGGGGGTGAGGGGGGCTTGCCCGCCTGCTTTCATGTAGTAGAGAGGTTATGTGTGTGTGTGTGTGGGGAGAATGGTGTGTGTGTGTGCAGTAGTACTGCGAAATTCAAAATCTCCGGTGTGTGATATTTTGAATTTCGTGGTTTTGAGTTTTCGTGGTTTTGTGGATTCGACTTTTTGGGCTCGAGATACTGAAATTCGATATTTCAGTATTTCAAGTTTCTGAAGTGAATCCATTCTTACAACCCGCCAATCAGGAGGGTTGCAAGGTGTCTACTTAAGAGATCGAGCCAAAGTGAATCAGGGAGTAAGATGGCTAATTTGTGAGGAGAAATTATGTACAAGATAGAAGAGGAGGAAGTGACAGAGATAGATAGAAAGAAAGAAGAAATCTTATGCTGAAAAGGTAGTGGAAGGAGAGAAGCAACTGGAAGAAAAGAGACAAAGATGATAAGAAAATTCATGGTAAGGTTGAGCAGCAAAGAAGAAAAAGAGCTCAATACATATGAGGTTTGAGACACAGTAATTGCAGCTCTTGGTATTTGACCAAAAAGGTAAGAGCTCTTATACATTTTAATAAAGAGACACAAAAGGTAAGAGCTCTTATACATATTAATAAAGAGACACATTGTCAAATCCTATTTGAGGCAGGACAGTACATGGAAGAATTCTTAGAAAAGTTTGAAAGTAAAAAAAATTGCAGTCCTTGGAATGCGTATATAGTACAAACATTTAATAGAGAAACAAAACTGCATTGTGCAATTATGAACTGAAGTTGAGAGAGAGAGGTGTTAAAATATTATTTAAAGACTGTATGCAAAGAAGTGATGGACATTATAATAATAGAGGATTACGGACTGGGGGGATTATGGATTAACTTTAAAAATGGAAAATTTAAAAATTATGCATACAAATAAAAAATTATGCAAGTAAAGAAATAAGAAATAAGAATGCAAGCACGTAGAACAGACAAAGGCAGTAGATGGTTAGAATAGAAAGGACATCAAAATAGTGAACTGTGTTTTGCTTAAAATACTAGGGGTGGTAGAAAATGGACGGGCAAGTGGATTAAAAAACTCGGAATAATAAGGGAGCAACACAGTAGGACAGTTAGGTTGGGCTTTGGCAGGAGCAGATCTAAGAGTTCAGCCGAGTTTCTTTTAGAGCTTTTTTTTGAAGTTATTAGTAGTAGAGATAGTTCTGATGTTCAAATTATATTAAAGTGTCAGGAACTAAGGAGTCAACAAATATGTTCCTTACCAAACAAAAAAACTATGATCTTGTCCTCCATACTTACCAGTCTGATTCAGTTACATTTTCTGAAGTACTAAAAATCTTATTAGAGAAGGCAACTGTTTCAGTATGAAATATAGAAATTACCTGTTGCCTGTCCTGAAGATCATTGTATTTGCTTCTCTTGATAATAGATTTATCAATATTGAGAAATTAATCCATAGTATAGTTGTTTCATTCTGTTATGGCTGTTTGAAAAAGCTGTGGCTGCTTATTCCCACCAGCAACAGTAACCCCTATCCTTCTGAGTTCTCAACTGCATCATCAATTCATTGTGTGATGGTGTAATTGCAAGAAGGAAATATTGCATCCATGAAAATGCTTATTCATAAAATTGTTCTTTGCCTACCATCAATGGAATTTGTACCCAGGTGAGCATGTGATCTGAGAGGCACACAATATCACACTGCAGTCCAATGCTCAGCCTTAAACTTAAAGAAAAATGTATCCTCCCCAAAATGCATGGTACCCTGTAGTGACTGCTTAGTTAATCTATAATACCTATGCTTAAGTTCATCCCTATATTGTATGATGTGCTAATTGAACTGGTATTTTTTGGTCTATAAAGACAATGAAGCATTATAAAACAATCAGTAACTTTTTGCTTGAATGACACTATAAAGTGTAATGAGACTGTATTCTAGGAGCAAAGAAATCTAAACTTTCTAATACTAGAATAGCTCATGTTTTGCAATAAACACTAATAAATAAATTACAGAAAGAGAAATGAATTTCAAGCTGGTTTCACATCAACAGCAGCCAGAGGATAAAGTATTCTAACTTAGTTCATGCAAGTGAATACTTCTTTTGCAAATCCAGATATTTAAACATAGCAGATGACAGGAGGGTCTCACAAACTGCCCCCCCACCCCCAACCCACCCAGCAGTTATAGCCACTTTTGTGTACATTGTATCTGACTAAGATAAAAATAATGCTTTTTAGTACCTTACTACAAGAATCAGGGAGCAGGTCAAAAACATAATGAGGGACATAGGACTAAAGCAGGGACAGATTTTTAAATATTATCATTAAATACCTAGAAGTTTGCTAGACTAGCATTTTTGCCATTGCATTCACTTTCTTAAGAATATGAAGTCTGAAATTCAAATGTCAACCATTATTTAGTAATTGCAGCCCTCAGCAGTATTGCAGAAAACTATATTTTTATCATGAGCAGATCCAAAATGGGAGGCAGAATCAGGGACATTCAGGGGCACTTTCAGCTTTGCTTCACATGAACAATAAACAGTAAAGTACTCCAACTTAATCTTATCTGATACAAATGCAAACTAGTCCTGCAAAGTCAGACTATTTAAGCTAAAGAAAATGACAAAAAAATAAGTTACTTTCATTTATAACCAACTCCCAGCCCCAAACCAGCAGTTATAGATACTTTGCTGACTATGTACACCACAGACATCTAATTGTGATAAGTTTGGACCTCTTCAAGAGGAACCTTGATATAAAATTGTTATGATATTATAAAATTGTTATGATATTTCTCTTATATGTTAAAACAATAAACTTGTTTTGAAAAAAAGAGGAACCTTGACGATTGGATGGGAGAAAGGAAATTCACCCCAGGGATCACGTCAGTCGCCCTGCTAGACAGGGGTCCAGGAAAGTAAATAATATGAGAAGAAATAGCCAGGCAATTGTTATGGCTAGGCTTGTATAGGCCCTAGGGCTGATAGCCTAGTACCAACCTATGAACCTATGGACCTATGAACATAATGATCACATAATGCACTTCAGTTTAGTTTCACTTAAACAGTTTCCTCCACAGTAAACCATTCCTTTCCAGTTTGGATCACATGAATTACATTAGTCGTGCAAAGCCATTCAAGAATAATTGAACTAACAATAACTCAAGCACAAACAGTAATGTTTCATCTACAGACAGCCACATCTCACAAACTCTTAGCTCAAGAATCAAGGTCAAAGCCAAACAATAATGTGTGTGTGGGTGTGGGCAAAGGCCCAAAATCAGGGACACATTTTAAATATTGTTCTGATGTACTTAAAAAAAACTGTTAATAATAGGTTTTGAGTTGGCAAGCACTTTCTGAAGGTTATGAAGTATGAAACTCAAATATTTGTCATTATTTATTATTTTATTTAGTAAACTGTAATCCTCAACAAATTGCCAAAAACATTTACAAGGCATGAATAGACCAAAATATGAGACAAAATCTGAAACAGTTAAGAGATTGGCAGTCCAGCCCCTGTACCCAGGTCAGCAATTATAGTTATTTTGTTGTATATACAATTCTCAGATGTCCAGACAGCCTCTGCACCCAGGCTAGCAATTATAGCTAATTTGTTGCCTACACAAATATCAGATGTCCAGCTGTAGTTAAAAAAATTATAAATTAACATGACTGTCACTAAGCGAAGGTACTTCAGCTCAGTTTCATATAATCAAACAATACTTCTGTCTTTTAGCCATGACTGCCCATATCTGGTTGCTGGCCTGGATTAAAAAAAGAAAAAACAAAGAAAAATCTAACCTGATACCACAACTTACTTCTGCTCTTTCAAAGTGGATTCTGCAGGTATTCCCTATACTCTTTAATATGTATGGGCTTTTTTCTTATTGCCATCCTGATGAAGCATGGAAAAGCATTCAGAAAGCTGCAGCTGCTGTAGATGGGGTGTGTATGTATTCATTACAATAAAGAAGCATTTGTTTGCTATAAATAAATAAATAAATCACATGAGTAGTGTCACCAGTCCATGACTTGCAAGTACATATGTACAAATGGTAGATACTGTGAATATAAAGAGATAAGTATTTGCTGCACCTATTTCATTTAATACCTTTTTATTAATTAAAACTTATTTTATTAGTGATTGCTATGTTTAACACATCAGTACTGCTAACTTACTGCAGATAGCTTAACATAATAAACATTTTAAAATGAAATTATTTCATTGCAGATTCTGGGTGGCTGGCCATGAACCCTCCCCCTATTCAGCTGGGGCCATGCACAGCTGCCCAAATCACCTCCTTACAATTCACCACTTTTGACATTTCAATAATGTTAATTTTCCATGCTTTGTGACCATTGAGTACCAGCACCTGGCTTAAGCAGACATTTTGGAACTGAATAAATGAAATATGCAATGCTTCTATTTAGATGCCCATTAATGTTTTGTAATTCTTTTACATATTGTTTGTTGTATGTGTATTTCTACCAGGTATTTATGACATTGTGATTAATGACTTGATCATTCTGAATGATATACCAATTATGATAGCACAGACTGTATACCTAGATTTTTTTTATATCAGACTATGCATACTTTCCCATGAAGAAGCCCAAAAAGTGAAATAAGCAAGGCATACCATTGTTTGTCTCTCACTGTTTGCTAATTAAGTTTTTGTGGTTTCTTACAAAAAAGATGCTGGATGGGGTTTTGTATAAGTAGCTCCTAAGTCAAGTATTTTACTGTTGTATTGTTTTGACAATTTGTAACTACAAAAACATTCTTTAAAAATATCAGAATGCTTCAATGTGGTGTGCAAAACACTTCAGTCTTTAGGTACTCATCTCAAACATACTGTATGATGTCCTGCAACAGAAACAAAATAATGATGCATTGAATTTGTTTCTAGTTTTTATATATATGGTAGGGGAACAAATCTTAATACAGAGATAGAGGTATGAATGTAATAGATATATTATAACTGTCAGAAACCAAGGATCAGATATCAAGAAAAAGAGGTTTTGCAGTCATGGCGAGGATGAAAAGCTAGCAGCACATATACTTTGCTCTGCTTTTTAATTTTAATTTCTGACAAGAATTTTTCTCAAAAAAAAAAAACAAAACTACAAGTAGAATTCTGGTACTGGCAGCAACAAAATCCAAAAACCAAAAACAACCAGCAAACCAAACCAACCACAGGTCCTCATAATACACATTTATTTGATCAAGAAACCATTCAACCATGATTTTACTTGATCAAATAAAAGTGTATTTTTGAGGACCTTATGTAGGAAATAAGTGTAGTTTGAGGACCTATGGTTGATTTGGCTTGTTCAAAAAAAAAAACTATAAAACTAGTCAAAATTACTGGAAATTATTATATATTCAAAACTAATTTAATTTCAACATTTTCTTGTCAAAATTAGCTACTCTAAATAATCCTCTCCAGATTTATCTATGGAGAAAGAACTGCAATCTATAGTAATGAACATTCAAGATTTATCTTTAAAAATGTATACACTCGACAATAAAACTGACACAACTAAACAGGACTGGAAAAAAAGATTGATCTGATAAACAAAGTTCTTAAACAACAAAAGCATCAGATTTGAGACCTAGAATAATCAATCACAGACTTAGTTGGCAGGTTAACTAAAACTGAGAATCATATAGAATTTGTGCTTGCTCAAAACAACAAATTTCTGGAAAAGTTAGATGATTTTGAAAGCAGATCAAGAAGAAATAATATCAGAATTTATGGTATGCTGGAAAAAATATGAATGTGAGAACATTATTCAGTTTTTAAATACTTGGCTACCAAATGCTTTAAATTTACCTGTAGCCTTTTCATTTGGGATTGAAAGGGCAAAAAGATCACATTTCTATAATCCTTCCAAGAGAAATCCTTCTTCTTCGAGATCTGTCATTGTGAGATTTCTTTCAGTCAGGATAAAGATTTGTTGCTGAAGTCAGCTTCGGCAAACCATCCTACTAAAATGGAGGAAATATAATTAGATTTGATAATAACTATTATTCAGTTGTTATAAACAAAAGAGAAGCTTACATTCCTCTATTAAAAAAGTTTAAGAAAAGTTAACATCAAAGTGCATCTTTATTTTCCCAACTAAAATAAAGATGTATCTATAGGCGAGAAAAAACATATCTCATACATTAGAAGAAGTACAATCTTATGTAGGAAACAAATACTGGACAGTACAGAAGAAATAGAATGGAACTTAACATCTTTGAACAGATATGCAACAAAAATGGATGGTCCACTTTGTAGAAGAATAAAAAAGCTAAGAGACAAATGACTTGGTGATAATGAATAGACAGCATTTAAAAGGAAAAAATAGAATATGAAAAAGAAAAGACAAGTTAAGAAATGTTTTGAACAAAGAAGGACAATATATATGTCTTAGGACTTTTGATATCACCTTCTCTTTTATATAATATTACATAATGCATGTATATAATTGATCATTTCCTTTAGTTCTTTGTAAAGGATATATTTTTTAAGGTAAAGCTTTCATATATGATCATTCCTTAACTTTGAAGTAGTTTGCTGCTGTAGTTCTTTCCTGTTTTTCTTTTTTCTTTCTCCCTCTCTGTATATATGTATGTAATTATGTATGTGCATTTTTATGTGTTATTTCCATATATACATACATATATACACATAATTAAGTGTATATATATATATATATATATATATATATAAGTCTACCTGTAAATGCCAAAATCTCGAAACGCTGATGATGAGAACACCGACACTGGAAGATCAACAACGGAGAAGACCGACAGTTGAGAATCCCGATGCTGAGAACACCGACATGTAAAGGTAAGTGTGCAATAGGGATGGACATTAGGGTCAGGGTGTGAGTAAGGCAAGTATGTGATAGCGACGGTCTGTAGGGTTAGGGGTGGGTTAAGTGAGTTATGGTTAGGGTGCGGGTCAGGTGAGTGTGCGATAGTGACAGATGTTAGGATTAGGGGTGGGTTAAGTGAGTTAGGGTTAGGGCGCGGGTTAGGTGAATGTGTGATAGTGACGGAACTTAGGGTTAGGGCTAAGTTTAGTGCATAGATAGTTGTGTATGTAAGGCTCAGTGTAGGTTTGTAAGGTTTTTGGTGTGCTTGTGTTGTGTGTGTGCTTTTTGGACAGGGGATTTGTTTTGCTTGTTGAGTGTCGGGATTGTGGTTTGTTGGGTATGTGACATTTCGTGTTTCTGAACTTTCAGTTTTGTGGGGTTGGTGATTTCGTTGTCGGTGTTTTAGCATATCGGTGTTGTCAGGTAGACCCATATATATATATATATATATATATATATATATATATATATATGGGTTCCCTTCAGAAGCTCGAAATACTGAAATGTCAAATTTCAGTATTTTGAGCTCAAGAAGCTGAATCCACATAATAGCGAAAGTTTAGAAGCGCAAAATTCAAAACCTCGAATAAAGGAGGTTTTGAATTTCGCACTTCTAAAGTTCCGCTATGGTCATGTATTCAGGTAAGTGTGTGAGTGTGTGTGTGTGTGTGTGTGTGTGTGTGTGTGTGTGTGTGTGTGTGTGTGTGTGTGTTAAGGGGTTTGGGTAGGGGCTGTGGTGTGTGTCAGTGTGTTTTCTTGCTGTGATGTGTATGTAAAGAGAAAGTAGCTTGTGTGGGTGTGTTTTGTGTGTGTTTGTATGTAGTGTGATCTCGAAGTGAGAATATTTAAGTACGGGGGGTGTGGAGAGTGCAGCTTTCATGTAGTAGAGTGATTGTGTTTGTTTGTGTGGTGGATGTGTGTGTGTGTGTGTGTGTGTGTGTGTGTGTGTGTGTGTGTGTGTGTGTGTGTGTGTGTGTAGTAAATCTGTGAAATTCAAAACTTCCGGTATTCGAGGTTTTGAATTTCGTGGTTTTTACTTTTCGTTGTTTTGTGGATTCGACTTCACTTCTTGGGCTCGAGATACTGAAATTCAAGATTTCAGTATTTCGAGCTTCTGAAGTGAATCTATATATATATATATATATATATATATATATATATATGTATGTATATATATATATATATATATATATATATATGGATTCACTTCAGATGATTGAGTTTCCGAAATCTTGAAACTCATATGATCGAGACCATATGTTTGAGTATTCAGAAACTCGAACATCAGAAGTGAAAATAAAAAAAAACACATTTAAAGATGTTTTTTGCAGGGGGGCAAGCCCCTCTGCACTTCCCCCTACTTATATATACTAACTTCGAGATCGCACTACAGTGGGGAAAAGGGAAATCTACCGTTCCGCACTTTTGCAGACACTGCAGAATGAGATATTCCCCCATTCTCCACTGTAGCACAATCTCAGACTTTGTATATTTAAGTAACAGGGGTGCAGAGGGTTTGCTCACTTGCAGAATCCCTCAGCTAAGGCACTCACACACTTTATTTAACCCCCCCCCACCTTTAGATGTTCGAGTTTCTGAAAACTCGATCATATGGTCTTCACCATATGAGTTTCGAGATTTCGAAAACTCTATCTACTGAAGGGAACCCATAAATATATATATATATATATATATATATATATATATATATGTGTGTGTGTGTGTGTGTGTGTGTGTGTGTGTGTGTTTGCATATATCTATATATTCTTATACATTGTTAGTATAAAAAAAACAATTATTTAATTTCTTTGTTAAATTTCTAGTAGTTTACTTCACATTTCAACAGATAAACATATTAGATAGCAAATGTTACTTATTTATTTATTTGTTTGTTTTTTTATTTACTTACTGGTAAAGTTTGACTGGGACACAGCCCATTTTTAGCAGAGGCCTTGGAAGAAACACTCCAGATGCATCACTTTGGAATGTGTGAAGAAACCGGAGCACCTATAGGAAATCCACGCAAATGCCGGGAGGACAAGCAGACTCCATACAGAAGGCACCCCAGCCAAGAACTGAATTGGAAAACATCTTGCTGTGAGGGAACAATGCTGACTGCTGCACCACTGCACTGCCAACATATGACATGGCATATTTATAAATGTATTATACATTTAAATTTATTTAATTTCAGATTAGAGTTTTGAAGTCTTTTAATGGTACATTTATTGATTTACTTAAAATGTATGTTATGCATTTACATGTTGTCTCATTTAATCAATTTAAGAAGTTATATATTTATTTAATATAAAAGTTTTGCAAAATATGAGAAAAGGGGGTAAGGGAGGAAGAGCGTGGGGCAGAGGGGAAAAGGGGACGGAGAAAGAAGGAAAGGAAAAGAGAAAATGTAATGGAGTGAAGGAAGAAAGAGGTAATGGAAGAATAAGGTCGGGGAGGGGAAATGGTGAGAAAAAGAAGAAAGGATGAGGGAAGGGGAAGGAAAAAGGAAAGGGGTATATAGAGATGAAGATAATCCTGCAGATAATATCTTGATATGTAATTCTCATTAATAAGATAATAGAACACCTGATATTAAAACGTTCCCTGGATTAGATGTTCTTTGGTTTAATAGTTAATATTTAATAGTAATGGCAATATTTGATAAAGATTAGTATGTGGAGAATAGGAAAATGTGAGAATAGAGTAGGAAGATAGAACTGAGGAAATTATAGGTGGGTAAGAGAAAAGGTAAAAAATAAGAAGGCAGTAAGAAGGTTAGTTAAAATATTAAAGCAATTATAATTAATCTAAGTTAAATGCTTTTAATAAGTTAATATTATTTTTTAGTAAACTCATTCTTTATAACGTCTAAAACTATTGATGATTTCTTAAATTTAGCAAGCAGTAGCCTGGTATGCTAAGAAATGTTAGTTAAGTGGAGTTTGAAGGATAGCTTGAATGGTTTAACCATCAAACTGTGAATTTTAAATTCCATGTTAGAGATGGTCAGAATATACATTTTGCTTATCTTAACTTTTACATGTTTAATCTCATCCACAACAAGCCTAATATTATTAGTATATAAGATGATAAAAGTGATTATTATGGTGAAGTAATAAATCATACTCTCTCTCTATATATATTATTATTATTTATAAGAATTAAAATACTTCTTTTATACATTAGATAGTTGATGTATCCTGATTGGTTATCTCTTAATTTCAATGGCTTAAATAGTGATATGAAAAGTGGGGGGGGGGGCACTTCTTAAATTCCTGAAACTACAGCTAGCTCAAATTGTTTTCCTATAGGAAAATCATCTTATTAAAGATGATATTAAAATATTAAATGCAAATGAATATACAATAATAGCCACTTCTTATTTTCAAAAGAGAAGGAGAGGGGTGGCCATTGTTTGGAAAACTTCTATTAGGTTACCTAGTATCCTACATACTTTTTCAGACTCTAGTGTTATATTATGTATAGTAATAATCTAAATCAACAACATAATTTATACCCTTGCTAATTCTTACTGGATTCCAGGAATTGGAGTTAAATGAGCAAGCAAATTACACAAATGAAAGGAGAGCTCGTTATGGCAGGAGATTTCAATTGTTTATCATCCAAAAATGACACTACCTCTAATCATAAATTTAAAACCACTTCTTGTACTAAAGCTTTAGATACATTGATTCTTTACATCTTAGAGATATAAGTGATATGAGACAATCTAATTCATTAGGTTTTACATATTACTTGCACAGATTTTGAGCCCAATGGAGTACAGACAACCTTTTTATTATAAATAACTTAATTTCTAGCATAGAGAAAGTTTTTATTACTCCCTGTCCATTATCTGACCATAGTGCAATAGCTTTCACTTTATCAACTAAACCCAGGAAGTATATTCAATATAACAGATTTGCTGTTTATTTAATTAAAATTAAGGGTTTCAATTACTGTTTTTGAAAGAAATATAAACCTTTATTGATAATGATAATAATGGAAAGTCTTTAATATTATTTTATGGGATTCTCTAAAGTCTTATTTAAATAGTAGAATTAAAAAATGGTATATTTGTAAAAGAAAACAATGGGGCAATGATCTTACTTCTATATAAATCAAAATTAATATTTAAAATTAAATTTACAGAAAGATAAAAAGAATTTGATAAAGAATTAAAATTACATAATTTAAAGTATAATAAAATCATAAATCATAAGGTCTCTATCAATGTAAAGAAATTCAGATTACAGTCTTACTCTTTAATTTATATAAATTGTCAATCAGAGCAAAGAAAATGAATAGACATAATCATATTAAAGACATTTGTATACAAGAAGGGAAGCAGTAAGGCAGTTATTAATTAAAATGATATCCTTGATGTTTTTAGAAGCTACTACAAAAACAATACAACTTGACTCAAGATAATAGTTTAAGTAGGGTCTTAAAAGAAAACATTACTAACAAATTAGCTAGGGACCAGATAAATAAATTAGAGAAACCAATCACCATATCTGAAATAAAAGAGCAAATTAAAAAGTTGAAAAACAACAAAACCCTTGGAAATGATTATATAACACCAGAATTTTATAAATTAATGCCTGATAATTTAGTAAATATTTTGTAAAAATCATTTACTGCCCTCCCTGCGGTCAAGTGACGTTAAAGACATGCAGGTAAGTGTGAGTGTGAATGGGCGTGCCTTCGTTGAATGTTGGGCATCGGGCTGGCAACTCTGCACCATAAAAATCCACTGCCAATCATGAGCGGACCGGAGTTCCACTATGGTGACCCCTAACTGGGAAAAGCTGAAAGACCTATATATTTACTGAAGTCTAAAATAATCATACCATTTCTCCTTCATGGAAATGTACACTAGTTTCTCCAATTCTGAAACAAGATAAAAATCCATCTTTATGTTCATCTTATCGACCTATTCCACAATTGAATATAGATTATAATTTTTTATGTCCATTTTTGCGAATAGATTAAAAGTAATATTTGTTAATATTATTCATGATGATCAGGCTGGGTTCAATTAAATAGACAAATGTTAGATAATATCCTAAGAATTATTTATTTTATTGATAATGTGAATAAAACCAAAAATGAATTGTCAATTATTGGCTTAGATTTAAATAAAGCTTTTGAAACAGTTAGTTGGACTTATAGGTTCATAGGTTCATAGGATGATACTAGGCTATTGGCTCAGAGGCCCTTAATAAGCATGGCCAAGAATTTTGCCCATGTTCCCACAAAGTCAGCACCTGTTTTCCCTGTCCAGCAAGCACACAGGTGGGATACCAGGGGTGCATTTTCTGTTTCCAATCCAGTCGTCCAGGTTCCTCTTAAAGAGGGCTAGAGAGGTACTATGCTTGATATGGAGAAGGAGTCTATTCCATAGATGGGGGAGTTTTTGGGACAGAAATCTATCCCATCAGCAAGTTCTGTTCATGCCACAGACCAGGCTGAGGCCTTGCGTGCAGGTTGTGTGAGTGGAGTTTGACTTACAGATATGCAGCAACTCCATCAAGGCTGGGTCTGAGATGGCCTTGTATGCCAGACACAGGTCACCTCTGAGCAGTCTGTATGAGACTGAGTAGAGGGACAGGGCTTTTAGCCTATCAGTATAGGACACGTATTTGAGACCCTGGAACTTCCTGGTCAGGAACCTCTTTGGTCTCTCCAGTTACTACATGTGCTTGCAAGGTACATGCCAAAGGAGGAATTGTACTCAATGATGGGTCTGATAAGCGAGGAGTGCAGGGATGTTATGACCTCCTTGCTTCTCGGTAAAATACTCTTACTTTTGAGGTGGGCCATGTAGAAAGCCTTCTGTATAATGGAGGCTCATGGTTGTCAAACATCAGGTTGATATCAACCTGGGTGCCTAAGTTCCTCATGACTGATTGCTTGCTTAGTATATTGTTTTTAATGTGATAATTAGTGGGGACTCCATTTTTCCCCAAAGGGGATAATGATGCATTTCTTGGCATTCAATTTGAAGCCATGTTTCTGGCACCAGTCATTTGTTTGGGTAAGGCCATCTTGGAGGATGTTCACATCATTAGGGGAGTTTAAGACAACACCCAGCTTGCAGTCATCTGCAAACGGGGTCAGGCACAGACCACTGGTTTTGGGTTGCACCTCAGAAAAGTATATCCCAAACAGTAGAGGCCCCAAGACTGATACTTGTGCTATACCACTCATTAAGGGTTTACTATTAGAGGTGGCTTCCCATATTTTGACTGAGTGGGTTCTATCAGTGACCCAGTTAGCTACCCATCTGATAACATATGGGTTGATGCTTAGCTGGGATAGTTTATCTATTATGCCTGAGTGGGGAATAGTGTCAAAGGCTTTGGCTTGGTCAAGGTAGGTGGTGTGCACCATCTTTCCTCATCTATGGCTTTCATGACTATTTCAAAAAAGTCAGCAAAGTTTAACAGGCCTGACCTCCCTTTAACAAAACCAAACTATGTGGGATCAAGTGTTTGGAGGCTGCCAATGTCCTTGTTTATAAGGTCCATGATAATGGTTTCAATGTTCTTGAAGATCAGGCTAGTTAGGCTGATGGGCCTATAATTGTCTTGGCCAGTGGATGCACCACATTTGTGTAGAGGGATCACAGTGGCTGCACTCCATTTGGCTGGGATGAAGCCGGTGCTCAGGCTTTGGTTGAATAGGTTGCCTAATGGAGCTGACAGCTCATGCCTGAGTTCATGTAGGATACAGCCAGGGATGTTATCAGGTCCCATGGAGACTGTATTTTTTGCCTTTGAGAGGGCATTAAACACCTGCTCCGTGGTGATGAGGGGAGGGGGGGCAGGTGCTGGGGATGTCTTGATTTACTGATATGGGTGACAGGAGGCTGAAGGTTTCACTGAACCTGTCTGCCAGTAGGTTGGCTATATCTACGTCATTTGCATATGTGATGTTATTGGCCACCAGTTCAGAGCAGATTTTGGTGTTACCTTTCAGACTGCGGACATATGTGAAGAAGGCCTTACGATTGTCCTTAGTGGATGTGACCAATTTGGACTCAAAGTTAGCCTTAGAGAATTTCACCAACTTATTTTTATTATGCTCTTGAACAATATAATTTTCCTTCAAACTTTATTAATTTTATTATAAATATTTTTATCATAACTATTATGCTTTTGTTAAATTGTGTTCTTTTCTTTCTAACTCATTTCATCTTCACAAAGGAACTAAACAATGCTGTCTGTCCTTTATGACCTTTATTATTTGCCAATTCTAATCAAGCGTAACCTGGACTAGTGGATGGAAAATCAGAAATTTACTCCAGGTCTGGTACCTGTGTCTTTGATGGACACAGGCAATCATTAAACCATTCCCTAGTTAACATAAACCCTTAGAATAACCACTAAGGCAGAATAACTTGTGGGATACAGTTGAGTTGCATGGCTAGGCTTATAAAAGCCATAGTGTTTGTTAGCCTACTATATACCTATGAGCTTATGAACATAATTTCTCTCCAAACAGAGTCCACAGACACCTATTTTTATGCTTGTACCACAAATCTGTTATAATATGGAGAAATGCATGTTCTCTTTCCAAATTTATAGAAGGCCTTTAACTTAGTAAACCATTAATTACTAATTAACATACTGCCAGGCTATGGATTTATCACTGATGTAACATTGTGGTTCTCAGAATACTTACTCAACAGATTATTTGCTGTTGCAGGATCAAATTCCCTTTCTGAATTAGGCACACATGACTTGAATGAATCCACAAGGTTCTGTCTTAGAACCTTTACTCTCTTCTTTAGATATAAACAATCTACATGGGACTTAACAAAGCTGAATGATATGATGCTTGCAAATTATATTGTACTTACAAGTAGCCATAACAGTATTAACAACTAAATTACTGTCTTGTACTATAATTTACCTGAAATTAGACATATTCTATCAAACTGATAATCAACACAATTAAATCCACTACGTGTTTTTGGTACTTCAAAACATGTTTGTCACCTATCCATTTTTTCCTGGACTATTCAGAAATCAGAACTATTGCGTGGTAGTCCAGAAAATGCATTACATACTCAGATATCCTGTTTAGCAACACAAATAGACTGCCAGAGGTTGCTAAAAAGCCAACTTTGACTGAATATTAAAAAAAAGTTTCACTTTAATGATGTAGTCAAGTACGTGGCTGGCAGAAGACATCCTATCTCCCAACAGCATACCAATTTACATCAGAAAAAGGGTGTGGAAGTAGGCAGAGTGGGAGGATAAATGATTGGAGAGATGAACAGTTAGGTGTGGTACAAGGGGAAAGGCTTCACTCTATTTCTTCCTCAAGTGACAATTCTACATCTAACAGACCAGCAGGAATACCAGCATCACAAATACCTGGAAGCAGTGATGCATGATTCTCTGTCAGTTTACCATCATATTAAGCATACTATTACTACTGCAACAACTCAATCATGTCACACCCCAAAACCATAATGTCGATAGCTGTTCATGTCTGCAGTCTCTAAATTGAATATGCTTGACCCATCCTTGCCCACTTCCTTTTCTGAACAAAACCGATTACATAAAACAACATTCTCATTCTAATAACCCAATGAACATCAAGACTTTACTATACAAAGGGGACAAATGGCTATCAGTTGCTACTAGGGCCATGTACTTGCTTAACAGCCTCTTATCTTCAAGTTATTGCCCACCTCAGGCTAACACGTTACATTCTCATAGCATGACTTGCTCACTTTGTAATAGTAATCTAAAATTTAACAGACCATGATTCACTCCAGTATCATGTGAAAGACTCTTCCATAAACTTGCTATGGCTACATGGAATTATTACTGTTAAAAAATTATAGAACTTAAAAAAACTATTATTCTATAAACTACTGTTCTGTGTGAACAGGGAACACAGACATTACTCACACTCTCTTCTTCCTAATTTTTGTTTTCCTGCTGATATTATTGACATTTTAAATATTGACAGGAATCCATAAAGGTTACCAGAAAGTGTAGACTACATGTACTCTTAGGGTAATCTTTCTGCATGACTAAAAAGCACAAAAAAGTGATAAGAATGTTCTTGAATACATATCGTGTACACTTACTGTAGGATTTATTGAATCTGGCCCTACAACTTAAATCGTATGTTAGTCAAAAATATACATGTAAATATTTCTGGGATGCTGGTGTTGGCTAGCATACAACCAGTCTACACCTTCTGCCTCTATGCTATTTACTTATTTACGTATTGACATTTATTTACTGGAAAAGTCCAGCTGAATAATAAATACAGTGGAGAACCCCAGAGAAAAGCTCCAGAGTTAAACAACATCAAATAGAACACTTGTACAAATGTAATTAAAAAGCATACACACACACACACACACACACACACACACACACACACACACACACATATATGTATATATATATATATATATATATATATATATACATACATACAGTTTGATAGTGGAATGCACTGGATAAAATAAAGCATGAGGAGACACCATTGATGTAAAATATATACAAAAGTATTAGAAGTATAGTCTACTATGCTAGGAAATAAAACTAAAAAGATACAAGTCTACTCTAAGAGTGGGGAGAGGGCAGGTGTTCAAAGGTATAGACAGGTAGTATGATGAGAGGTTAGGTGAGTAAGAATGTAAAGTATTTGTTAATATAGATCATACAGGTGAGGTCCATGGGCATAGTCATTGGTTAGTGAGAAATACTCTGAGACAAGACTTAAGTACATGGAAGCTAGATAAAGTTCTCAGTTACTTTGGGATAGAGTTCCATAGTTTGGATATGCAGTGTGAGTACAACATTTGCCCCATTTGTTTTTTGGTTTATAGATTTCAATCAGGTTTATGCCTTGATAGTGCAGAGGGAGATATGGGAGATAGCGATGGCGTACTGGGGAGATAGAGTGGCAGGTAGAGGGGTTATATAGCATTTTGTGGGTCTGGGATAGTTGATGTGGGGTTCTAACCACTTGAGAGCACATAGTGCACAGCAATGATAAGCTGGCAAGGTTAACTGCAAATGTAATTATCTTTTTATAGCATTGTTCCAGCTATGATATAAGAGAGATCTGGATGTTTACTGGAAAAACTCACCCGGACTCTGCCACAACTTGATCTGAAGAAAAGGTTAGTTTCTTTTTGCTTTCTTGTATTTTGTATTACTTTATTTCCTTCTTCTATTTTATATACTGTGATTTGTTTTCTTAACACCGTGTTTTACTTGTATTCTGCTTTTAATTGCATATTAAAACTTGGAAAGAGGCAATAACTGTGTCCCTTATGAGTCATGCAGACATTTGTAAAATTTTTACCACCCCCTGCCCTGTAGCTGTTGTGTTCTTATACATAGACAAATTTTCAAGTTGCCTGCCCCTTATGTTAATTTGACCACATATCTCCTTCCCTATCCCCTTTCATTGGCTGTTGTGAGTAAGCACAAAATTATCATTTTGTGAATTCACTGCCCTTCAACTATCTAAATTTATTGTTCATGCAACTGTATTCCATAGAACCAAAATAAAAAAGTTCCCACCCCCTTTCAATCTATTTTGCTCTTTTAAAATTAGAGGCTCTCCACTTAGACAGCTAAAACTTAGGTTATCCCTTTTTCATATCTAACTGCTAAGTGCACACTGCAGTGCTTAGGATATTAACCCATTTTTTCATCTTACCTTGAAACATCTATTGCAAAACCACCAGTTATTGGAGAGCCCACATTCTGCCTCTCAATAATCATCTTGGGATCAGGGCTTCTTTTTTCTCCTCGTAAGAGAAGGAGCACAGATACATTATTTCCTGGAGACTGTTGATCACCAGAAAGCCTGATAACTGCTTCATAAGTGACAGCTTTGAATTTGTGCTTATATTCTTCTCCTGGTAAGAGGAGCAGAGTGCATTAATTGCTAACTGTTTCTTTTTGGGCAGTGAGTGTCTGTACTTGATGTTCCTGATTGGTCTGATTGCTATTCAAGGTATCTACTAGGAAAAGCATACAACAAGCCTACAGACCCTTGTATCACCTGGGACAAGACTGTGGATCACTAAACAGGCTGTGGCCTGTTTCTCATCTTGGGATTGGTGCAAATGTTTAGCTTCTGGTGAGAGGAGAAGCAAAGGAGCATTGTATCCCAGAAGAGTGCAGCTGTGGTGAGACCAGCACTAGAAGTAGCCAGGCAGTAATCATTCACATGACTCCCCTCTATTCATCATTCTTGACAAGCTAATTCTTTGTTTTCAATACATACTGCTTGATTTGTTTCTAACTTCAGAATATCTGCCTAAATACTTCATCCTTAAATTTTCAGTGTCTGCGTATTAGTTTCTCATCAAGTGTTTGGCAGTGCCCTGTACAGACACAGGCACTTTGAGACATTTTTTCTGTAAAAATGTGATTGAAATTTCACTAATACACAGGCCAACTAGTTTGCAGTGACAAGCAATGTCCCCAGACTTGAAAACTGGATACTCCTGACATTGCTTTATATTCTCATTCCATCTGTCTAATCAACAAAAAAGGGTCTGCTGTCATGGATATGAACTGTCCCACTATCTCTGTTATAAGCTTGGTGGATATGGACATCCTGAAGCAAGGTAGAAATTACCTCATGTTTACTGACAACAAGTTAATTCTCAAACAAACTGATAGGGTATGTGAGAGATGCATTTACACAATGTCACTGGAGGCAAAGCTCTCACATAAACGTACTTCTGATGTCAATAATGTTGTCAGTAGTAAACACGCTGTACCCATCACACACAGTTCAAAGCAGACATTTAGATCAACATATGCTGAGGCACTTAAATGTAACCTTCCTAAATCTCAAAGACCTCCCAAACAAAGTACACATAACAAATACCCTCATCAGCCCCAAATGCACTCTTTCAAAACAACACCCATATCAACACATAGAACCATACCTCATGGAGCCTGCAAGTCTAAGTGCATAATTCAAGGCATCACACAATCTAACATTCTTGTCATTGTCCCTCTCATCTCACCAGGCTGAGTAAGGAGAAAGTCACAGTCACTTGCTTATCAGGGTCTAGGATCTGCTACATTACAGATGCACTCAAGTCATTGGACCACAAGTACCAGTATGACGCAGTCATAGTCCATGTGGAAGTAAATGAAATGAAATGAAACATACCTCCCTAGTCTATATGAGCAGAGACATCATGAAGCTCTCATAATATGTGTCCCAGGCTGGTATGAGCCTAGCATTGAGCAGTATTTTACCTTCTCTAATGATGATGCCACAGTTCAAGCAAAAGATAACTGACTTTAATAATTGGCTTAGTTTCTGGTGTCATTCTATGGTGGTGCAATATTTGTCAGCATGGAAGGAGATGGTCAACAGACCATGCTGCTTTGCTAAGGATGGTCTGCACCTCTCCCCTCTCGGCTTTCGGATATTAGTTAAACCATTGTCTTCCCCCATAATGCCTTGTTTAGGCAATGCCATACTGAAAGTACTTCAAATATAGCAAATCAAAACCAAGAAAATCTAAAGGTATCACTGCTCAATGCTAGGAATCTAAACAAACAAAAAAATCACACTCCCTAGAAAATCTGTTCACCGTAGAGAATGCTGATGTCTGTGGAGTCACTGAGACATGATTTAAAGCCATGGAGAGCACACCAACAGTACAAGCTTATAATGCCTTCCACACATTTAGACCAGCTACCACACAGACAGGGACTAAAGGTGGAGGTGTCTTGATTTACATAAAAATTAAATATACATCAAGGCTGGTCAAAGAGGACAATGCACTTGAGCTGCTCCATATTCAAATCACCATATGCAAAATCCAATACCACTTCCTTGCAATGTACAGTTCCCCCTATATAACCCAGGAAACGCATTCCATGTATTTAAATTTATTGGAAACACTCACCATCCAACCCATTTACCATATTCATGGGTGACTTTAATTACACCACTATTAACTAGGAATACTATACAACATCAAATGTACAGGTACAGAGATTCCTGGAGTTTGTAAACACAAACTCTCTGGACCAGATTGTCAGTACACCAACCAGGGGTACAACCATACTGAATCTGGTTCTCACTAATATGGGAGAGTGCTGCACACCCCCCACTGTAATGTTTTCCCTTGTAAGGTCAGACCACAGAATGGTCTCCTTTGAAGTAAAAATAAAACCTGGACCGCAGCTAAACCTGGAATATTCAGGAACTTCTCTAAGGCTAACTTTCTGCTATTAAGTGATAACCTGGCAAAATTTCAAGCACCCATAAATCCTGAGAACACTGCTGCCTATGCAGAACTGTTCACAGAAACCCTGTACAAACATGTTAATCACTGCATAGAGGCAGTGTACCCACCAGGAAGAAGTACAGAACTAACTCAAAAAAACTAGCCACCCTGTTGGAATCATAAAATCAGTTGGCTGTTTAAGAGAAGGAAGAAAATCATGGTAAAAACTAGGAGGTGCAGCACCCAGCAGGATAAAAGCACCCTCATCAAACTAAACAAACAACCCAGAGGACAAATAAAGTCTACCAATTCCAAATTTCAGGCAACTTTGGCCTCCCAGGCCAAGGACAACCACAAAACATTCTTTCCACAACCTAAAAAGGAAATACATACTTGTGTGTAGAACTCATTGTAAATGGAGCCACCTGTACTGAGCAAGAAGATTTAGCAAACCTACTGGCTGATAAATTCAGCTCCAACTTTACCCCCTCTTCCATCAGGTAATGCCATCAAATATAACTCCCCCTGCTATCAATAGGGAACAGGTCCTTAATGCTCTCTCTAAAGCCAAGAAGACTGCATCAATGGACCCAGACAATATCCCGGGATGCCTTCTAAATAGCATGAAACATGACCTATCAGGGCCTCTGGAATTGCTATTTAACTGTAGCCTCCAAACAGGTTTTTTGCCTCATGAATAGAGAACATCAACAGTCATCTGTCTGCACAAAGGTTGGCCATCTACAAACCCTGGAATCTATAGGCCACAAGTCTCATTAGTCTTACATGTAAAGACATGGATAGAATTATCATGGAAATTATCATTAGTGATACAGTAAACCTCCAGACACTGGAACCACCCCAGTTTCTTTTCTTCAAGGGCAGGTCATGCCTACTCAATCTGGAATATTTCTTTGAGAAGGTCACCAAAGCAATGAATGAAGGCAAAATGGTTCACACTGCCTACCTTGACCTGGCCAAGGCATTTGACACAATACAAATACAAACTACCTAAAATCCAGAAAAACAAACGAATAACAAACTAATAACTGGAGTAGTGAAACAAACTGGAATAAAACTCAAAATTTTATTCTAGTTTAAGTACTTTAATTCATTAAGAACTTCTTCAGAAGTTGAAGAAGTTCTTAGTGGATCTCATTGTCACAAACATGGGGACAAAATGCTCCACACCGGAGGTATGTCCCTCATTGGTGAGATCTGATCATAAACTAATCTCACTTGAAATCCATATCCCGCCCCCACCCCAAACAAAAAAGACCACAGTGAAGAACTTCTCTAAAGCAAACTTCACACTACTCAAGACTGGTGTGGTATCCTTCAAGGCCCCTGAGCCAGTGGAAACCACAACCCAAGCTGCAGAAGCCCTTACAAATGCCTTCTATGAACACCTCCAGGACTGCATGGATCAGGCAATCCCAAATAAAACCAAGACTCTTTCCACAAAGGGCAAACGTCCAGTCTGGTGGACCCCAGCCATTAACAAACTTTACAATAAGAGGAGAAAGCTATTACATGATAGAACAAAATCCATAAAAGGGAAGTCACCCTGATCATTATTAGTAAAAAATACGAGCACTCATAAAATCAACTAAGGCCAATTTTGAGAGAAAAATTGCCATGGATTCAAAGGACAATCATAAGGCCTTTTTCAGCTATGTTAGGAACCTGGGTGGAAACTCCCAGATATGCTCAGAATTAGTCCAAAATGATACAAAAATCACTGAACCCACAGACATTGCCAACATACTGGCAGACAGGTTCAGTGCAAACTTCACTCCCTCTCTCCCCTAAAGGAGAGATAACTATGCCAGCCGAGTGTAGCCTCCCAGCCATCGCAAATGCACAGGTGAAAGCTGCTCTCTCTAAAGCTAAAACACAGCATCAATGGGACCGGATGGTGTCCCGGCTGTGTGCTACACGAGCTAAATGAGGAATTAAACCCGCACATAAGGCAGCTGTTTAATCTCAGCCTTACCACAGGATACGTGCCCAAGGAGTGGCGTCACGGCAACTGTGGTCCCACTCCACAAAGGCGGCGCCTCACGGACCCTGGTAATTACCGCCCCATAAGCTTAACAAGTCTAGTCTGCAAAGCTATGGAGAGGATCATAATGGAGCTCATAAACAAAGATATAGGGGACTTGCAGACATTGGACCCGACCCAGTTTGGCCGTCAAGGGAAGATCATGCCTTTTGAACTTGGTGGACTTCTTGAAACAGTCACCAAGGCCATTGATGAGGGAAAGGCAGTCCATACAGCCTACCTTGACCTTGCAAAGGCTTTTCGACACAATACCCCACTCGGGTATTGTAGAAAAACTTACCAGCTTAAATGTAAACCCATATGTCACAAGATGGGTTGCAAACTGGCTTAAGGACAGAACCCACAGGGTTAGAGTTGCTGGCGCTATGTCAGACTCCAAGCCGGTCACAAGTGGTGTCCCACAGGGCTCGGTCCTTGGCCCCTATTGTTCGGCATCTACTTCTCAGAAGTACAGGCCAACATGGGAGGACTTTGGCTGACAAAGTTTGCAGACGACTGCAAACTGGGCGCCATAGTGGAAAGTGCATCGGACACGGATATCCTTCAGAAGGGACTCACGGAAACAGATAGCTGGTGCCAGAGCCATGGCCTGAAGTTAAACACCAAAAATGTATAGTCATACCCTTCGGGAAAAACAAGGTAACCCCAAGCTACCATATAGGTGGCAATCCACTAAGCACAGAAGAGGTTATCAGGGACCTGGGGACCCAGGTTGACAGTGGCCTTTCTTTTGACACTCACGTTGCTAAAGTGGTTAGAAAGACCTTCTACATTGCCCACCTGATCATGAAGGGATTCACATCCAGATCTAGTGAGGTCATTGTTCCCTGTACTCTTCACTTATCAGACCAATGATCGAGTACAATGCCCCATTCGGGATGTATCTCACCCGACATCTGCAGCAATTGGAGAGACCCCAAAAGTTCCTCACCAAAAGGATAAAGGGACTCCAAAATCTGTCATATGCTGCCAGATTGAAGAAACTCCAGCTCTATTCAGTCGCATACCGTCTGCTCAGAGGTGACATGTGCCTGACATACAAGGCCATGTCCAACCCGGAATTAATGGACATGCTCCACCTCAAAAAATCCAAATCCACCAAAACCACTAGAGCAAGCGACTTAAACCTTAGCACGGATATAAATAGGACGTGCTGGAGGGATAGATTTATCACTCAGAGACTCCCCATGCTGTGGAATAAAATCCCGGTCCATGTGAGGCAGAGCACCTCGCTGACTCTGTTCAAGAGAAATCTTGACCTGTGGATGGGAGATCGTAGGTTTACCCGGGAATCATCTCTGTGTCACTGCTGGACAGAGGCACAACAAACTAATGGGCACAGTATTTTTTCATATAAGGGGTGGCGTAAGCCACAAAAATTTGGGCTAGGCTTATAAATGCCTTAGGGCAGATAGCCTAGTATAAACCTATGAACCTATGAACCTATAATGAATGAAAGCAATTAACCTAGAATAAACATTTGAGTTTTATTCTGGTTGGTTTCACTGCTCCAGTTCTTAGCTTGTTATTTGACACAATACCCCACTTGGGGATTGTTGACAAACTCAAGAAGTTAGGTACAAACCCGTACATCACCCAGTGGATAGCCAGCTGACTCACAGACAAAGCACTGGAATACTTCATTACTACTCTAATGCAAAATGCAAATGTCCATTTTTTCTTAGATTAAAGGATGAGTGAATGTTTGGTTTTGCCCATGGCTATCCTCTGACATAATTAAAATGATAAATCAAACTGAAGAAACTAAAGAAGAAACCCAAAAAAACAACAAAAGTGGTGACTGGAAGGTGAAAACTGCGGATTTCCAGTCGCCACGTTTGTTGATAATTAAAATTATAACAGACATCAACATAGCTTGGATGTCCAGGAAGCAAACTTGGATGTCCAGGAAACAAACACCAAGAAATACAGAAGCTCAGGTGGCATATCTAACCAGTAGAAAATTAACCAAAATATCAAACTTATTTAGATAAAACACAAAACTTAAGAGCAAATTAATAGTGTAAAAAGGCCTAAACAGTTTAATAATGAAATAGAAAAGCTTTAACTGGAAGCGTCACAGGTGCTTCCTATTCCCTAAATATATTCTCAACAGACACTGTTGCTAATAAATATAAAATTTCCCCATCTCATCTATATGAACTATAACTGATAAATTTAAGCACAACTGCAACTCCCAGAACAATGACACTGACAGCTGCCCATAGCTCTACAGCTTGGTAGAATATGCTGCCACTTTCTAATTCTCAAAAATACGAATGAAGGAAACCAGAAAACTGCTGCAGAACATCTACTTTCCAACTCTACTAAATTCCTGCAACACCATGCTTTTCTTAAAAATGCCACTAAAACAGTTGCACCGCCTCAACCACAGCTTCATTTTATCACTCAAAACAGGAATACTTACTCATCCTTTTAAAAATGCTATTGTTACCCCCCCAACAAAAGCTTCCTCCTGCAAGGATTTAAAAGATTATAAACCTATCTAACCTCTGCCCTCTAGAAAACAACTTTGAAAAGCTAATTTATGAACAAATATTCAAACACATTTACAGCTATGGCCTGCTATCTGTCAGCATGGCTTTCAGAATGATTTTAGCACCATCACAGTTCTATTCATTGCAACCAATCAAATGTACTCCAACAGTAATAATGGGCTCCTACCTGCAGCACTATTCATTGATAAGACCAGAGCCTTCAGAACTGCTAATCATAGTTTACTACCATACAAATTGAAAAGGTTAAAGTTCAGAGAAAATACCAAGTATTCAGTAACAACCATTATTTTGATAAAGGTACCTTCAATACTGGTGGGCCACAAGACTCAATTCTTGGGCCATGTATTATTTCACTATTCATAAATAACCTTACTGAAGATCTTCTAACACCAAGAGCTACATTATAAGTTGATGACATTTTACTTCTTGCAACAAACAAAAATCATGCAGATCTTTAATCTCAGTTACAAAAGAACTTATCTTTGTAATTGGACCCATATAAACAAACTTCTTAACACTCCCCACTCCAAAAAAAAAAAAATGTAATAGCATCACAAATACTTTTCTCATCTAACAGAAATAAAATAAATGATATCCAGGCAACCTGTAAATGGTTCATCTCAAAGGGCCCTTCTTGTAAATGTTTCATCTTCCAAGCCACTTCTTACACTTATCAAGGGTATCAGAACTTGTCAGAGTTTGGGATGCATGCTAGGCTTAAAAAGGCCCTTGTGGTCATTAGCCTATTAAACACCTATGAACCTAATCATCATACCCAGCATTACTGAATATATATTTAGATTTCACCTTACACACCTATCTTATATTCTTTCCACATACATATATTATTACAAAGTATTTTCCAAACTAAAACATTGCTACAAGATATCACATTGTCTGTCACCCATAGTTAAAGTAACCATAACTAAGAATGTATTGTTACTACAACTTGAATATAGCTTACAAATAATTACCATACATTCATCATACAACACACAGAGGGTACAAATAATAATAAACAAAACTTTTCAGATTTGCTTTTTATCCGCTTACTATACCCATCACTGTCAACTAATAAAGGATGTCCAATGGTAACAAGTCACAAGCAGAGCTATGTATCTTTCCTACTGCTTACAGTTTCAGATCTTTAAGACAGGTTATTTTCTCCATATGTGAATATATCTTCAAGTAGGGGAACACTTGTACTCTCTCAAAGGCAATCAAATCAATAGTATAACCCTCATATCAACTTCATTCAACACAGTAGCAGATGAAAAGAAAGCTTTCTTTCATTTTATCACCTAGGACCTGCCACATGGAATCATCTTTTTTCATGAAATAAAAGCAGTACAGACAATGACTGAATTAAAAAAATAAATAAATGAAAGCTCACCTTCACAGTGAAGCCATGTGCATGTGCAACTGCTTTAGTGATAATGATTCTGTACAACTGAACAATAAACCTTAGCCTAATTTTCTTGAATGACTCAACTGCTGTATATGGTACTGGGACACTGCCAGCCCAGCTAACTAGAGTTCTGTAAATAATTCTGTCTCATTTGTGAATACTGATATGATTTATATAGAACTGTATGTTATGTACTGAGCTTCAAGAATGTAACCACAGCATACCCTGCTGGAACATAGAAGATTAACTTACAAACCTTCAATAAAATAAGGTGAAATTGTTTTACGAGTGTGTTATCTCTCCGTTTCAGTAAAGATATCTAGAGATAGTAGTTTTTCTATTGTCTTGGAGAGAAGTAATTACTAGGTCTAAAATGTAAAAGTGTTTTATTGCTTTATGACTTCCTAGTAGCTCCACATCTGAGAGATATGTATTTTTAACACAGAAATGTTAGTTTCTGGTTTAGCTTGGGAACTAAAGTGAGGTGACAAAAAGTGATGTCATCCAAGCTAACCCAGCAGTAATATTTGTTATTAATTTAAGAACTTTCTCAGAGAGAGACTGTGCATGTTGTATTTTGTCTTTGACCTAGAAACATCCACTCATCATCACATCTGCACTTGCTTGTAAGTAAGATTCAGGGCATAGTATCTCTTTAGATATAGATAGAAATATAGTAAAGATTACTTTAGATGTTTTCTGTATTTATTTGAGACTATCTTGCAATGTTGTTTTAAAATATTTCCTGTGATTTTGAACTCTGAAGTAACTGTGTTTGTTTTCTGAGTATTGTCTTGTTCGGTTATTATTTATTATTAAATATATTTAAACCTATCTTTGTGGCTGATATTTGTGAGATATATTTAAGCTTCTAGAGTACTTGCATATGTATTTGGTGACACTGTACAGGCCACTCCTAAAATAGCCTGGTGCTTAGTCAAAACTACCATTTGGATAATAGTAACATTACACAGTAGGATTGGGTACCCTTTGTAAAGGTCTGGTTGGTGGCAATGATAACTATCTTATAGTCTGGGCAGAAGGGGGTATAGCTAGTAAACCTGTGCCAGCTTTCCTCAGGACTGTTGTTTGCTTGTGTGTTTGTTTATAAATCAAATCTCAAAGTGTGTGTGTGTGTGTGTGTGTGTGTGTGTGTGTGTGTGTGTGTGTGTGTGTGTGTGTGTGTGTGTGTGTGTGTGTGTGTGTGTGTGTGTGTGTGTGTGTGTGTGTGTGCCAGCTACTTGGGCAGGGACACAAACTACTGGTTAGAAAAAGAGGGCACTGGAGGTTTTGGCTTGACCACTCGGCTGAGATCTTAACCCTATAACTGTGCCAGTGGGGAGTCTTATTGGGGATCTAGAGAAAGAGGCAGAAACCAGCCCCAGACTGACTGTGATCTCTGTGTGCTCTTAAGGGAAATTGTACTTTACTGTGTGTGTACTTGTCATCCTCCCATTGTGTACATCCCTTACTGCTGCCAGTGGTAAGGACTGAGACTCCCTGATTACAAGGCCAGTTCAGGCGTGTCACAGGTGCATACTGATGTGTCTGTTCTAGTCTATAAATGAGTGCCTTCACTATACAAATCTGCACTATTCTACTATATATAGGTTATAAATATGTACTTATCCTTTGCCTATTAATGGTGTGACTATTTCAAGTTATGTATCACAAGCATACCTCTCAACCTCTTAGATCAAGAAATCTGGACAAAGCCATAAAAAAGTGGCACAAAGGCCCACAAATAAGGACAATTTTTTAAATATTGTTTTTACAAACTTAGAAAATTGATTGAATAACATGTTTTACATTAGCATGAATTTTCTGAAGGATATGAAGTCTGAAACTGAAATGTCTGTCATTATTTTCTAACTTTAATCTTTAATGATTTGCCACTAATTTGGCAGAAAAACACAATTTTATAAAAATGGAGGCAAAAATCTAGACATTCTGTGAAAATCCGTACATCTGAGAGATATGATCACAAACCTTGCTTTGCATTCTCTTTATAACATTGTTATTTCATTCTGTCTTGCATTGTTTGCTTGTCTGTGCCCAGGTCATGGCTGGAAAGAGTCAGTGAAGCAGTCCACTTATCTGATTAACAAACATTAAAGAAAAAAAGAAAGAAAAAGTTGTATGCTTAAAATTACAGTGTCTTACTAGCAAAGTGTAACAGTAGGTTCACTGTTGTTAGACAGCATTACTTTTTAAAGACTTGTAGAAACTGATACTGATATATACATAGCTATCTATCTATCTATCTATCTATCTATCTATCTATCTATCTATCTATCTGTCTATCTGTCTATAGATATAAAACTTGTAATGAAGATCTGCACAATCCATACATGCCAGCAGCACAGTAAGTACATATCACTGTTTTATTTTTTTTTTAACCTAGCAGCCATCATGGAACAGACATTATGATGTCATATTGTTTTATTGAAAAGACTGCAGCTGATGAAATAAATGTTCCTTGGTCTTTTTTGTCAGATCACAATTCCATTTGCTTAGAATAGGAGCAGTGAAAAATAAATGGTGACTTAAAAAAAATTCAATAAAAGTGTCACTGACTGGTTTGCAGTGACTTGTAGAGATTATTTGCCACATATGTGTTACAAACTTTGTAAAAAGTGCTTGGGAATGTGCAAAGTAATAGCTGAAATAATATAGGGTTTGTCCCAGGTACTCCACCCATCTTCTTCTCTCTCTCTCTCTCTCCCTCCCTCTGTCTGCTAAAGAAAGTATCATGAGATTTCATTCAACCCAGCATGGTACACACTGCTGAAGCTTACCTAGGCAGAAGTGCCATGGGACAACAAACTTTTATTTCATGTGTTTTTAATATGTGGAAGTATATGTGTCATTCTGTAGGGGAGAAAATACACTCTGTGGAAAGGAAATGTGTTTAGGGAGTATTTTTTTCTTTAAATCCCTTGATGGCATTCTCACCTCTGTTATTAAGCAGCATGGCATACTTGTTGTATACCACACAGTAGAAAGACCAGCGAGAAACCAAACACATTTTAATAAAATAAAACACAAAATAAAACACAATATAAAGTGCTCTAGTGCCTCAGTTATAACAAGCCTTTTACAGAGTATATTTCAAATGCTTACTCATTCCTCTTAAACACCCCACCTCCTTAATTCACAATTAGTCAATCAGGTAATTACAAACCCCTTTTAAGAAAACTTATTATGAAAACACTTCACATCACATTCTTTATTTAAGCCTACTGGAAAAAAGTATTACATTTTAAAATAAAAATAGATTCTTATTTCCTTACCTGCTTTTTAACATCATATAACATTGTTTTTTCTTGTGATGCTTGTTCTAAAAATGTTGCTTGCAACTCAGATGAGTCCCCATTATGTGCTTGCAAAAAAAAATGCACATCTACAAGACTAAATTCACTACCTTTTCTGATGTTCCTAATGTGTTTCTTCAACCTTACTGCAACATTTCTCTTACTCTCACATATGTAATATTTCCCACATGGACATCTCAAACCATAAGTCATCCCTTCACTTATGCAACTGAAAGAGCCTTGTTCCTGAAAATTCTTACTTATTAATATAATTAATATTGGAAAAGCTTACTATAAATGGACATTCTGTATACTTGCCACAGGGATAAGAACCTTTTGAATTACTGTATTATATCTCCTTTCCATGGGTAAGCTAAACTTCCCATGCACCAAAAAATCTTTAATGCTTCTCTTTCTCATGTAAGAAAATCTTATTTTTTATTATATAGAGAGTTTAAGCATACATCCCTTTCTAACATAGCCCAACTATACTTAACTAGATTTACTAATTTTTTTGAAAACACACTATACTTCATAACAAAGAATATGAAATATTGCACTTTGTTTCCTTCCTGTATTTTATTCCTTTCCCCATGTATCTGGCAGTGACGCCCTTCATTTCTTATATTTATTTTCTTTTCAGCTTCTCTTACTATATCACTTCCATATCCCCTTTTTAATTTTTGTTGTTGTTGTTGTTGTTGTGTCTTTCAGCTTTTCCCGGTTAGGGGTCACCACAGCGAAACTCCGGTCCGCTAAAGATTGGCAGTAGATTTTTACGTACCGAGTTGCCAGCCCTGATGCACAATGTTCAACGAAGGTACGCCCATTCACGCATGTCTCCACACAGAAGACGCTTTAGCTGAGAATCAAACAGGACAACATCTTACTGTGAGGTGACAATGCTACTGCAGCACCACCACCGCAGTTCTCCATATCCCCTTTTTAATAAACATTTTAAGAGCCTTGTCCATTTCTTCTTTATATTCTCCAACTTCACTACACAATCTTCCTATTCTTAGAAACTCCCCTAATGGGATAGATTCTGTAGTATGAGGGGGATGGTAACTTCTACCATGTAAAATATAATCATATTGTTCAAACTTTCTATGAATTTTTGTTTTGATGTTACCACTGCTAATTCCTTCTATAGTCACATCCAGATAATTAACTTTGCTTTCTTGCTGCAAACCATCAAAGCCTATACCAAACCTATTCTTATGTAGGCTGTTTATAAATTCTTTAATCTGATCATAACCCCTTCCCAAATAAAAATCAAATCATTTATAAACCTAAAATATTTTATCACATATTTTTTTTAAAAAATCACTGTTATAAATGTATAAATTTTTAAAGTATGGCGTACTTTACTTTTGCTTGTTTTCACTGAAGTTGCTCACAAAGACAAACAGCTGAAATCATTGTGTCCAATATTTTGAATTTTGTGATAAGTTCTCTGTAATTTGTGAACAGTTGCACAATGTATAGTGGTCACTCCAAGTCAAACGTTTACAGATAACCTTCTTAAGTATTGTTTTTTTGTGTTATATGCATACAGTTCAGTAATTATAAAATGTATTACTGCGTTTTGTAAGCTAGAAGCTTGCACATGCACTGAAATGAATTTTGAGAGACAGATTATGAAAAGTTATTTAAAAATGAAAGATGAAATGTCACTGATTGACAGTGTTGTCTTACTAGCCTAAAGCTGCTGACTGCAGCTCTATGTTGGTGCCTAATTAAATGCAGATGTTTGTGTATTTTTTAGTACCTTGTAAAAAAACAAAGTCTGGTTAGTGCACATAAACTTTGCAGACCATTAACCTTTTATACTTTCACACAGTACTTTAAAATAACTTGTCTATATAACAGACGACAGGTACAGTAATGTACAGTTTGCAGAGTTTACTGTCGTCAAGTTTCTTTTCAATACAATATGAAAAGGTGTTCTCCAGTCTCAGATCTAAGCAGATCTCACAAAAAATCAGATTACTTCTCACATATATACATTCTTATTAAAACAGTCTTTTGGGAACTCTCAAAGTCATTACTTTGGTACTTTCTGATGTAAATGTTTAGGGAGTCTTTCCTGTTTGAGAATGATTCTGTGTGAAAGCAGTCTTTTGATGATGTCATGCAGTCTGTTAATAAGCTCCTTTGTGTTCTTGTTTAAGGTGAATTACATCTTGCACCTGGGTCCTTATATGTTTCCCTTGAAGTTTGCTACACACAACTGAACATTTAGCTAAATGTCTTTTTTAAGGAGTTATCCTTATCAGCATTTTCTTCAAGCTATACCAGAATCTGAATCATGTTACATTTCACATGAATGTCGCCATTATTTATTTAATTTTTAGCTGAGAACAGTTTAACCCTTTAATATATTATGCCAGCAAACAGAAATGCATGCATCTAACTGACTATATTATTTCTACATATATTATAGTAACAGAAGTGCAAATGCATCTAACTAGCAAACAGGTATGCATGTACATATAAATCTCTAAATATATATCTAACAATTTCCTCTGTTTTTTTATTGCAAAGCAGTCTACATAAGTATGCACTCTTTAGTCAACTCATTTTTATTGCTTTTAACTAGAAATACATTGGGAAACAAAACCTTTAGTTTTCGTTTGATGCCACAAGTTAAAACACATTGTTATATTGTCAACACAATGATAACAACCATTACTACTAGAATTGGATGAACTATTTAATTTAATGCCTTTTTTGTCTTTTGAGGACCATTCTGTAAAATGTTTTACCAGTTATGAGCATTGTTTTTCAATTGCTGAATATGACTTTATACAGTGATGCTTTATACAGTGATTTACATTGACAATAATTGTGAATTTTATTGCAAAGACACTGCAGCCTTGTTTTTTGAAATAAACACATATAAATGTCAAGATTTGACTTGTTACTATACATGCAAATGAACTGAGCAGCAATTTCTGTGAACAGTTTAAAATTTGCATGCAAATTTGTCCATAGAAAACATGGTTTATACACTGAAGAATGCTGTTTACATATTAAACCATTTACTGTACAGTATAAGCTTGCTTGCACAGAATGTTTTTGCATTTGTACATACATGGGCTGTAATGTACACATAGTCTAGTTTACAAACTTAGTATTAAACTGAAACCTGCTAAGTAAACATTACTGAACCATTAAAATCTATTTTTGTCTTACAACCGTACATGTTGATGGTATCATAATTACTTAATGACAATAAAAAGGCAAGGCTGTCTTTTAATAGTTACTGAATCATTAACACAGACCAATATGTTTTTCCTTGTACTTTTATTTTAGTCCCTTCTGCAGTACTGTTCACACAGTCACTGTAAAATTGAAAGCATTCCATTTACCCCTGTAGTATACAGCATTTTATTGTAATATTATTTATTTCCTTTATGCTGTGAGAATTGAATGTATGTCTGCTCTCTGGCTGTTACCCAGACTGTGACACTTTTGCAATTTTTGGCTATTTTTAATGACATAAAATATTTTTATAAGGCTTACCCTCCCTTTGTTGTTGGCAAGGGAACTGCATAATTTATTTGAACTGTATACCACAGTCCATTTACTTGGTGAAACTGAGTTTTTTTCTTTTAGTATTTACTTGCAAACAGATTATTAATGACATGCATACACAATTGTGACATTTTATTACAATTACCAAATAGGGTTTTTGTAGACTTTTTTGCTTAGTGCTGCATGTGAACACATAGCAATCATGTTTTAGTAACAATAATGTTTTAGAAAAATATAAACCAACCTGGTCTGGCAACCAGTCTTGTTTTTTGACCTGATAAATTTTAGTACCAGTAACATCACATAAAACAATTTTTTTTGCCCATTCCAGACTCTGTAAAACTATAGTACATCTCTTAACCCCTTCAGCACTTTACTTTACCTTCAATCATTTGCTAATACACTTGTAACTTGATATTAGAATACAGTTGTAAAACTCTTAGAATTATAATAAACATTTGTAATTTGCCTAACTATGCATACATTTTAAACTTGGGTTATTTGTAGTATTATGTATTCAGTACAATCTTATATTACTAACATTGGTTTTGAATATTGTTTTTGCTGGAGTCTCTGCTATTTTTGATACTATTATACAATTACAAAATATTGTAAAAAACAAAAGAGATATTGGCTTAACTAACACATGCTTAAAACAGATATATTTACATTATTTACATTTGCTGTTGGTGCATTTTAAACAGATGCACTTTAGGTGAAAAGAAATACATGCATGTCAGTCTTGTTACCTGATGTCTTTACTGCTTTTAACTGCTCTCATTTGATTTCTATGCCCTAGAACTGTTCCATTATTTGAAATGATTATTTTGAAATTACCTAACAGCTTAGCTATGAGAGGCTTTACTTGTGTGTATGCTATGAGGACAGTGTCATACACTTTACATTACTGTTTAACTGATGTGTCTTGCTTTAACTAAATACAAGTTATATATTAGATTCTGCTGTGTATGCTAACCATTTTCTAAATGTAGACTAGTATGTAGTAAATTATATTTTATTAGTGTAGTCAGCTGCTGTTGCTTTAACTCTTTACTAACCAGATTTATTTTGGTCTTGTGATTCTGTCTGATGTTTTTGAGTATTCGGTTGCCGTGACTCTAAAGCTCTTATGCACTATTGAAAAAGTGTTTGCATATGTTGTCTAAAGTTTGTGAACTCACTTTGTCTGCCTCTTAGCCTTTTATTAAAATTTTCTGTCAGTTCACCATGAACCTCATCTCTGTCCTTATCTGTGTTGTACTGTGCAGTGGTTTTATGTCACTTTTGTCTAACAAGATGTACAGGAGATTCTGTCAATAACTGACTTGACTGTTGTTGTAACTCTAAAATTAACATTTTACATGTGGTGCCATGACAATAAAAGTGTATGACCCTTATCTGGTTTTACCATTAGAAAGCAGTTTTATATGACTTGCGCAATAAACATTTACTGCCATACCAATCATGTTTCTCGTTAAGATACCAGTCAAACATAATACATTTACATATTTTCTGACTGTCAACTTGCCCTTCTCAGTTTTCATTTGCTAATATACTGTTTATATAACTTCTGTACTCTATCTAAACTTGACACATTAATAGTCATACTGTGTTTACTACCTTTTCTAGCCTGATTTATGACATTCATGCTGTTATGTAACAACAAAGATTTTCTTACTAAAGTCCACGTTGACTTTAACTGGCCACTTCTGAGCACTGTAGATGGTCAGAAAACTTTTGTAGTTACTTGAAAAGCTGGTGAAACAAGTCTGGCAGTGGCAAATTTGAACTTGAAGTTTTTACCACCCTGGAGAATTTATGGCACTGCTTACTTCCTGCACTGCAGTCCTACTCTGGATTCAGATGTCTGAGGAACTGTACTGCTGCAAACTGTGGAAATTGAAGTGCTCCTATTCCAGACTCAATTATGTACATAAATGTTAGTTACTGTGCTTTTACTGAAGTGACCTTATACAAGGCACAGGCACTGCTCCCCCTGTGTTCGGATACAGGCAAGGCTCACCACTGAAAAGTTATTTAAAAATGAAAGATGAAAGATGAAATGTCACTGACTGACAGTCTTGTCTTACTAGCCTGAAGCTGCCGACTGCAGCTCTATGTTGGTGCCTATTTAAATGCAGATGTTTGTCAGATGTGCATTTTTTAGTTCCTTGTAAAAAAACAAAGTCTGGTTAGTGCACATAAACTTTGCAGACTATTAACCTTTTAAACTTTCATGCAGTACTATAAAAATAACTTGTCTATATAACAGACAACAAGTACAATAATGTACAATTTGCAGGATTTACTGTCTTCAAGTTTCTTTTCAAACATAAAACGGTGTTCTCCAACTCAGATCTAAGCAGATCTCACAAAAAATCAGATTACATCTCACATATATACATTCTTATGAAAACAGTATTTTGGGAACTATCAAAGTCATTACTTTGGTATTTTCTGATGTATATGTTTAGGGAGTCTTTCCTGTTTGAGAATGTTTCTGTGTGAAAGCATTCTTTCGATGATGTCATGCAGTCTGTTAATAAACTCCTTTGTGTTCTTTTTTCAAGGTGAATTAAGTCTTGCACCTGGGCCCTTATCTGTTTCCCTTGAAGCTTGTTACACAACTGAAAATATAGCTAAATGTCTTTTTTTAAAGATTATCCTTGTCAGCATTTTCCTCAAGCTGTACCAGAACCTGAATCATGTTACATTTCACACAAATGGCATTATTTATTTAATTTATTTTTTAGCTGAGAAAAGTTTAACCCTTTAATATATGTATGCCAGCAAATAGAATTTCATGCATCTAACTGACTATATTATTTCTACATATATTATAGCAACAGAAGTGTATATGCATCTAAATAGCAAACAGGTATACATGCACTTATAAATCCCTAAATATATATCTAACAGATTATGTGAAAATCAAAAACTGAGCACATCTAGCACATTACTTTTCCAAAAGATATTAACAGTAAAATCAATGAGCAATCAAAGAAAACAAATTATGGATCTGGTGTCTGTGTGGGTGAAATTGTAATAAATAAGTTTCTCTTATCTTGAATAAAATACCGCATTATACCTCTCAGCCTCTTAGCACAAGAATTACAAAGTCTAAAATAATGAGGGTGCTAAGGCCCAATAATGTAGATATATTTTAAATATTGCTCTTATAAACTCAGAATGTTGCTAGAATAAAATGATTTGTTTTAGCATGCATTTTCTGAAAGATAAGAAGTCTGAAACTCAAATTATGTCATTATTTAGTGACTTCAAACCTCAGTGATTTGCCAGAAAACCACACATTTTATGAGGCGCAGACAAAAAATATTAAGCAAAAATCTGGGCATTCTGGGAAAATCTGGACAGTTGAGAGGTATGGATGCTAATATAATATTAGATCTTCTAGGCTCAAGTTTTGACATTCTTGGAAAGAGAGATTAATTGATTAGACATTGGTGTAGACATGAGACCTTACAGTAGAGAGACATGATATAGATATTCTATTAACTCAAAGGCTTACTCACAGATGCCTAAACATTCCTTCTCACAAAGGTACACTACAATTATGGAAGAGTACTACGGCCCTTTATAAAACCATGCATGTGTTTACTAAGAAGCCCCATATGCATTTATTTAAAATGAAAGCTAGGAAGAAATGTTTCTTTTAGAACTGTTGACAGTAATGATAAAATAATATAAGTACCGTGAACATCCCTGCTTGTGAAGGTGATTATTAAACTATACAATCTGTAGGAATGGTGGGGTTATACATAGGGTTGCTACCTATCTGTTTTTATTTATTTTTTAAGGACCATTGCTGAATCATAACAATTGTCCAGTAGTCTCTAAAATTACTGTATAAACTCTAACTTTCTGTTTGGCTGTACAAAGAGAATGCCAGAGTTTATAAAAAATGCCACCTTGAATTGATTTATTTAACAAAAGTGTCTCTCCAAAGTGATGCAATCAAGTCTGAGAATAAAGAAGGGGTGGTGAAAGCGAGGGTTAGAGATTTAGTAAGGACTGTAACTTTAGTTTATTTTTCTGCCTCAGAGGAAGGTAGCAACCACAAGCAGAGAAGGCAAGCTTCCCTGAGTGCCATCTTGTAAAGGCACTGATCAGCATATCGTAATTTTTAAAACACATGGCAGTTTCACAGTTCGCAGTTTACGTTTAAATGATGAGGACTGCTTAATGACAATTTGCACCTATCATACTGTTCTTTTTTTTTTCCAGTGGTAGCAATGATTCATTAGGTTGTTGCATAATACACATATTTTTATAAACTTGTTGTAAACTTTCTCAGTGAATAGGCAGCACAAGCATTGTGGCAGGACTGTTCTTGAATTTAGAAAGTGTACTGAAAGTGTGCACATAGTGTAGATTATGTGGTAACCTTTATGAATCCATCCTTTTGTGTTAACATGTCTTAATGGCAGCACAGATAGTTTACTAAAACAAATGTATTAATGTTCATAGGTTCATAGGTGTGTACTAGGCTAATGGCTTTGGGACCTTTACAAGCCTAGCCCATAGATATGCCCTGGCATTGTGCCACCCATCGTTAGTTCCCAGTGCCTCTGTCAAGTATAGCCACTGGAGTGATTCCCGGGGTGAACTTTCTATTTCCCATCCACTCATCAAGATTTCTCTTGAAGAAGGCTAGTGATGTGCTCTGCTTTACATGTATGGGAAGTCTATTCCAGAGCATGGGTAGTCTCTGGGTTATGAACCTGTCCTTCCAGCATGTTCTGTTTATTGTGGTAATGAGGTTGAGGTCTCTGGAGTGTGTAATGTGGGGGGGGGATTGGGACTTCTTTAGATGTAGCATTTCTAACAGAGCTGGGTCAGACATGGCTTTGTAAGTCAAGCAGAGATTGCTTCTTACTAGACGATATGAGACAGAGAATAGCTGGAGTAATTTGAGTCTGTCCATGTAGGACATGTGTTTAAGGCCTAGGATCCTCTTTGTGAGGTACTTTTGTGGCCTCTCCAGCTGTTGCAGGTGTCTAGCGAGGTACATGCCAACTGGGGCATTATACTCTTTGATTGGTCTAATGAAGGAAGAGTAGAGAGAAATGACGACCTCTTTCTTCCTAAATGCAAAACAATTATTAAACCACAAATTTATTTTTATGCAAATGCAAAACAATTGGTAATGCGATGTGGCACATAGAAGTTCATTTGACCACAGCAGCAATGTGATGGTTGAAAGAGAGGTTGCTGTCAACCTGTGTCCTCAGATTTCTTATAATGCCTTCAGTGTTCAGTGGGCTCCCATCGATGTGGTAATTAGTTGGAACTGAGTTTTTCCCAAAGGGTTATCATGACGCATTTTTTTGGCATTAAGCTTAAGGCCATGGTTTCTACACCAGTCATTTATCCTCAGTGAGGTCTTTCTGTAGGATGTCTGCATCACTTGGGAAGTTAATAATGGCTCCCAGCTTGCAGTCGTCTGCGAATTTGGTCAGCCAGAGTCTCTCCGTGTTGCCCTGGCTTTCTGAGAAGTAGATGCTAATCCTTGAAACAAGTCATGGCGAACTCCAAAACCTTGAGAATCCCCTTTTGTGACTCGACTAGGAGGAGATAACTATCCTGGTGTTAATGATAGTAATAATAATGATAATGATAGTACACATTTCTCAGTCAGGACGGCCCACTTGGCACACAAGTCCTTTTCAGGGTCTACCCAGGAACAGACAATGTCTGGTTAAGTTACTTGCTCAAGATCACACAGTAGACAAACAAAGGTTGAGGGAATCAAACCCTGTACCACGGGAACTATATCTCACAGTATTATCCTTCTGCATAGCTCACAACCCTCCATCTCCAAAATGAGGAACACTAGCTCTCATAATGTGGAACAAATGAGCAAAATGTAGAACTCATTCTAATGGCTTACTAACAACTTCAGTTAGGAAGGTCATATGATGGTTAAAATATGCTGGTTTTACTTATAAAGAAGATATTTTAATGAAGTACTATGATTCATTTCTATTTACCATGGATTTCACTTAAACAATTCCTAACACTGAATGTGTTACAGACCCCTTCAATGTGGAACTTCGAGGAACATGAACTTTTTAAGACCCCAAATGAGGTGCGTTCCTCGTAATGAGGTACACTTGAGAGGTATGACCTTCTGTGTTAACTACCAGACAGGCAGGGATACATGTAGATGCACTTTTTCCCACAAGATGCAATTCCATGGAGCCAGGCATTTTCTGAAGACTCTAGGTGCAATAGACAAGCCAGTGACGATGTGAATTAAAATGTTTCATGCTCCTGCAAATCTGAGCTATTTCCTGTGAGTTTTTGTCATAGGGATAGAAAGCTATGTGCCCTTCAGGTCCCAAGTAATCATGAGTGCCTGGAGTCTTTAGAGCATTAACCTTTTGAATTTTGGCACTATAAAAAATGTGTAGATAGGAGCCATCTTTTTCTTGGTACTGAAAATAATCTTGAGTAGAACCATTTTCTTACTCTCTCCATAGAACCTTCATTATTGCCCCTGACTGCAGTATTTCTTTACAGACTGCAGTTGTGAAACACAACTAGTAGTTGAGAACTGGGGGAATGTCTCTGCACCTTGCACTTCTTTGGAATTGTAGCTTTTAGCCCTTATAAAGAATACTCACTGATTATTGGTGATTTGTCCCAACGCTTTACAAAGAAGGCTAAGCTCCCTTTAAGTTTATCTGAGGAGAAGAGAACGGATTAAGAAGATAGATGTTTAGAGATGGGCATGGGAAGGGGGGATACAGGATATTCTGGAAGATCTCTGGTTTATCTGTCTGGATCTCATGGCCTTGAGGGTACCCAGGACTCTCTTTAAGACCTGTTATTTTCTTCTGAATATTCCTTTTTTTCTCTTTGTCAGACCTGTTTCTGTTTTCGTTAGGGTATAAGGAATAATATTTAGCTGGATAATTCTGGTTGCATTTAGAAATCTTGACAAGAGTGCAGATGGCATATTATTTTCCTTTTCTTCCAGACTTTTGACAACTCAATGAGTAAGGCATAAAAATTAGATCTTTGTCCAAAAGTGTGCTAAGAAGCTTCATCTTTACATGGTCTGGAAGGAGCTAAGTCCTTAGCCATGCATGTCTCTGAATAAATAGACCCTATGACTGCTACCCTACATGATACACCCGCATCATAACCACATTTCCGTGAGTGTTTGTCAACCTGAGGTAAGAGGTCACAAAGTTCAAGCATATCCTGTTTTAGATACATCTCTTGTATCACCCTTACCTTAGCTATCACCTTCTCCAGCACAGATCGCTGATAGGAAATCCTGTTGGATTGGCAGGTTAAGGCTCTGAAAGAAAGGGTAGTAGAAGTGTAAACTTTTTCCCCAAATTTGTCTAGTATTCTTCTATTACCTGCCATTAAGGAAAAGGGTTCAGACATGGAGCTGAAGTTGTTCCCTTGCTGAAATCCAGAGACACCATACATGGATCAGCCATAAGATTCATGTGAAAGAACTTTTGGGAATCATTTACTTTGCAAAAGTGGTCAGGTCTCCTAGTAGCAGGGATGAGGGAGTCTGGTGCCACAGATGGATTGATGCATTGATAAATATATCCTGTAGGTCATCCAGCACTGGAGGGACAGCTAGTGTTCTAGCTTCAGCCAGGCCCATGAAAGCTCTATATCTGAGTTGGGCCTCTGAGTATTTCTCAGCCTCCATTTGAACAACCCCCTTCACTCTTTGAAAGGTGTCCTCAAAGGAGAAATTTTGTGGTAGGAATGCAGATTAATAAGTATCCTCAAGCTGTAGCTTATAAATTTGAATATGGGAGATTTGGCCTATGCAAGTCAGTTCATCTGCTTCTAAATGATGTACATCAGACTCCTCAGGTTGACGTTACACCCTTCTCTTTATAGACACCTCTGGTATTTATAATTCTGGCTTTTTGCATTTTATATAGGACATGAATAACTTAATGCCTCTATAGTTACTAGTGTTCTCAATAAAAAAAATATTTTTTTATTTGGTTTAACAACTATGTATTACATATTGGAATTTGTAATAACCATATTTTGTACTGAAAACAGCTAATGCCTTCCTTTTACTTTTTATTTGTCTTATTTTTAGATTTGTATTACCTGTACTAAAATCACTGTATTCTTGCTTATTGCCTTTGTAACAAGTGTTTATTGATTATGTTTATGTTTTTATGTTTATTATCTTGCTTGAATCCTTGGAGCTTTTCTCCCCGGGCCTCCACTGAAAATGGACATGGATCCAGCTGGACTAGCATCAAATGTAAAATAAATAAAATAAAAATAAAAATAAATAAAATAAATGAAAACCTAGGCCAGTCAGCCCAGCTGGTCAAAAGAAGCCTGAGAAGTGGAGAGTATCTATACACTGACCTACCCATACTAAGGCAAGCTGACTGTCACCAGTTTGGAGTTTGGTTCCTTGTGTTTCATGGCCTCAGGTAAGACTGCCCTTCTGGCCTCAGGTCATGGGTAGGGGTCCAGGACCTCAATCAGGTCTCTAGGAATCTCTTAGTAGACCAACATCCTAGGGATCTTATTTCCCTTTCCATGCTGAAAATATCAGCCTATGAAACTAAACAGCCTTTGGTCTCGGAGGTGCAGCAGACATATCATTCTGGGAGGACATGCAAAAAAGCCAACTGCATGGCAGTCTGCAAAGTGGTTGCACTATAGCCTTCAGCTGAAACACACTCAGAGGTCATAGGCTACAAATGTGTTTCTCTGTGCCTGGAACTGCCAGGTCCAGAGAGACCTGAATCATCCAATTGGATGACCTTGGTCTCCCAACATTTCTCCACGTTTCTTGTCAGAGTGCTCCTTGTTTTTTTATGACACTCTAGAAGCCTTGGCTGGCACCATGCAAGCATGCTACCAGGCACATTCCCATTTCTTAACTATAAATGCGACTGTTGCCTTTTGTTTGCCCTCAGGTTAGAATAGCACAATGTGGAGATGAGTCCACATTGTTCGCTGGGCTGATGCAGAAAAGCACAGATTATTGGAAATACCACAAAAAAAACCACCAAATAACACAGGAAACAATGGAACTTTAGCGCTCATAACAGTTTAATAATGCTTTTGTCTAAAAGACTTCTTCAGAAAATAGGAATCTATTATCTATCTATCTAAAGAAGTCTTTTAGACAAAAGCATCATTAAACTATTTTGAGCACTAAAGTTCTATCATTTCCTATGTTATTTGGTGTTTTTTGTGGTGCTTTTGGTTTATTATCATCACATCAGAGTTTAGCTTGCTGCTGTTGCTAAATTATGGGAAATCTTTTCTGATTCATGATCCAGATGTTAACTTTAACAAATAATTCTGCTTCAGAATCACTGTCAAAATCCGATGTTAGCTATACCCAAAATAATCAGTAAAGAACATAAGAAAAATCCTCTATGGGATACTTATCTGGCTTCCAGAAGCACCTCAGTAGATGGAATGACATCTGAATGGATCATACAGTATGCAACATTGAATGGCAAAAAAAGATATGTCAATGGTATCGGTAGATCCACCTGTTATACCACCCACATCCTTGTGTCCTGGTTGGGGGGCCATGTGGCCAAAGTTCTGGGGAAAGATAAAGCTCTTGTATCTGGGCCAGCCAGTCAGGGTCTTGGAGGCAGGAATCTCAATTGTAAAGACTGCTGCAGTGAATACTACAACGAATATCAACATTTGTTTTCTGGCACTTCAGTTTTTGCAGCATCCAAGGTCCTTTATGAGGTGGTCAGCCTTGTACTACTACTACTACTGCTAATTTATTCATTTTATTGAAATGTTTCAAACATTCAAGCTGCATTTATCTAAGACTTGAAAACTAAAATTTGTGCAAAAGATGACTACAAAGGCTGAACACAGTTATGTTTAAAGACAATGTGCTTTCATTGAAGTTTTTTCTTTTTTGTCTTTTACCTCTTCATTATTTCTGTTATAGCAATGAAATGGTTAATGTTATCCTGCACTGGTATGTGAGTCTGCTGTCTGTAGGACATAGCCTATCAGCAAAGTGTTACCCTCCCCCCATTAAATGCTTTCAGTAAAATCTGTACAGTTCACTGGAGGTGAACATGGATTTTATTTTTGTCTTTTAGCTGTATTTTTAAATGAAGTTTAAGAATAAGCAGGGAGAACTTTGTAACACAATTATATCTAAGGGTTAAGAGGAGTACCTGTAAAAGTACAGGGCATACCTGACTTATGCAGAACTTTGTGCTTTTTGCCTGAAGAGATGCAAACAGTTCCTTGAACTGTCCTAGAAAAAAAGAATGAAAACTTTTTTTTGCTTAACAGAGCTAAATGACTTCTACAGACTTCTGCAGTTAAAGGAACATCTTCTTGGAACTGTTACCGAGTTCTTTGGTCTATAATGAAAGAAAAACAAATGGATTCAATGCGAAACAAAGTTCCTGTTCTTGCAGTGAACACAAAAAGTTGCACTAAACTTATAGAAAAGCAATCCATTATTAGTGGAGTCTTGATGACCTCAGTACCGGTGGGCTTATGCTAAGGTGTAGCTTTCTGCAATAATTGTTTTTTTTTTCTTCTTTCCTCTCCATTTCCTTTGTTAGAAGCAAACAGCAACAACTGTTTCCCAAAGGAAGCTTTACACTTTTAAATTCAAAGTGTTTCTCACTTGTCTCAGGTAAGTTTATTATGCATAGCTATTTCTGTACAGTATGTGTATACCTGTCATAACTTCTAATGTGCATTTATGTGCTTGGATCTGTAAGTGTTTTCTAAATGGTTCTTACTGTTTTTGTTAATCAACGCAATGATATGATATGAAAAATTAATTTGGGTGAAATTGTGAACATAAATTCATCAGTTAACCATATAATATCATCGAAGAGAGAGAAATGTTTATAAACTCTAAGAGCTTGATCAATGTAATTCAAGAGAAAGGAATAAAAAAAAAACAGTTGTGAAGTCCCACAGCAGTCAAATCATTTTTGATGTCCTCTGGAGTGATTATTTCATTCATAAAACCATTATATTTCTAGCTATTGAATCTGTGCTCCTGTTTTCACTTAGCACCACCATCATAGCATTGTACAAGTACC